>NW_027458000.1:0-185000 GCF_050624435.1 Tenrec ecaudatus | reverse complement strand
CCCTTCGTATTAATGTTTTATGTACTACAGTACACAGTGATAAGGACCACGGAGGTCACACTGGTACAACATTATTAGACTTTATTTAAATGTCACCAGCGGGGGTTGCTCTGAGTTGGAATCAACCCAATGCCAATGAGTTTGTTTATCCCATGAATGTCCTTCTTCTGCTCCAGGATCCTAGGAGCCCCCACGGCACATGGGTGTCATCTGTCCCAGTCTAGAACGGCTTTCAGTCTTTGCTTGTCTTTCCTACCGTGACACCTGGGAGAGTATGATAAGTTACTCTGGCAGGTGTACCTCAAATGAAGTTTGCCTGATGTTTCCTCATGACTATCCTAAGTTCCTTATACATTTGGGTCAAGAATACCAGACACAATGCTAGGAGGAGGCTGCATGGAAAAACAGAACTAAAAGAAACTTTCCATCAACGTTGGTTGTTGTTCAACATTTTATTGGCAGTTCTTAAGAGTCATAACATTTTCTGGGAACATTTTGAAGCCTCTCAGTGTACCCTCTCACCAGATTCATGCTGCTGCCACGGGATGTTAACCTTAATGACTTGGCTAAGGGTGGGTTTTGCCGTTTCTTCATTGTCAAGTTAGTATCTTTCCCTTGAAGATAATAAATTTTGTCCCCAACCCTTTTCAGCTAAACCCTCCTGAACCTCTGTCCTTGGGGGCCTAAAGTTCCCCCATCCTGTCCCCTGGAGGCAACGGGTTGCACTCCACAAATGGCCTTACCTGAGCGTGCCCATATGGTCCCCTGATACTAGATGCTGCCCGTTGGGGCTGATGCACATAGAGCGGATGCCCACATGGGGGTCCATCAGGGACCCATCGGCTTTGTCTCCCCCAGGCAGCTCGGTGTCCAGCAGGGCCAGCATGTTCCCATCCATATAGATGATCTTAATGAGGTACTAGTGAAACAGGTCAGGAGAAGAGGTGGGTGAGGAAGGCCTGAAACAGGACACCTGTCAGGGAGAGAAATGCGGGCCAAGAGGACATCCTTGTCAGAGTTTGGCCAAACAACATCTGGAACAGTCTGGTCTGGAGACCCAGATCCTGAGACTGTGGTGTGGGGGCACCAGGCTCACGTGGCTGAGGATGTTTCAGTGCAGGGTGGAGCCATGCACCCCAGAGCTCTCTGTATTCCACAGGCGGATGGTGCTGTCAGAAGAGCAGGTGATAAAGGAGCTCGGGGGCAGGCAGGCCTGTTGTCTGTCCTTCACCTCAGGGTAGACCTGGAGGAGCACAAGGACCAGAGGGACCCGGGTCAGACCTTGGCTGCCCACAGAGATGGGACGGAATGAGAGTACAGAAAAGGCTGGTCAAGACTTAGCCCCAGGCTTATCCCATAGCAAGCAAGTCATAATGATTAGCTCTTGTCTTTAACAAGTAAAGGAATATACATTAACCAAGCACCTAGTAAGTACTAGGCATTCTAAATATCCCACTTACATTGTCTCCTTTTCGTAAAAATCAAATGCATCAGGTATGTCATTTCACAATTGCAGAAACTAAGGTTTGGTCAAGTTCAGGAACATGTCCAAAGAGGCCAAGCTAAGACTGCACAGGGGCATACTGAAAAACGTCTGAGATGAGTCAGCACTAATATCCCCTCGCATCCTCAGAGCCAATTAACAGATACGAAGGGACCCAGGGGCACTGCTGGGGGAGCAAGGGTGCTGGAGGAAACAAATTCCACACTTGAGGAACCCCAGCTCCTAATGGTAGCCCAGGAAACACGGTCAGTCTCAGCAGACCTGGCCCACGTACCTCTACACTCCAGATGCAGGAGGAATGATACAGAGCTGAATACACCTTGCCCACTTTCTTGGGGTCCTTCACATCCCAGACATAAGTACTATGGTCATTGTACACACAAGACAGCCACTGATTTGCAGGATCAAAGGTCAAGGCGATGGTGTCCCGATACTTCGCATTGGCCACTCCAGCGAAAAGGCAACTGAGGAAAGAGGGGAGCGGGGTGTCCTGGGCAGACAGGGCAAACTGGTGAGTGAGCGCTAATGAAATGGGGCACTAAAGGGAGGAGCAGCAGGTTGGCCAGCAGTCACTGGAGAAAGAACGCAGCGGCTGGCCTGGCATTCCTTGCCATGGGGCTCTCCAAAAGAACACAAGCTATTTCATAGCCCCCAACGTCAGGCGGGGACAGTTTGTGGCCGTGATGCAGCCAAGCAGATGTCAGGCCCTTCTAGACTCACGTCAGAGGACAAGGAAGGGCACTGTGCAAACCACAATCATGGTCATATATCATTTCCTGCCAATTGCAGATTTAGCCCCCTCCTGCCCTGAAAGAGAAATTAATATACCCAACTGCAGAACTGCCCCGCTTCCTGACAGCACTGAAACCAGAGCAAAACTTCACTTCCTGCAATCAACCAACCCAAGGCCCGAGGCTACAATAAGACCCTCCTACCGCAGCTGCTACCCAGGACCACCCTGAGGGAGAAAGGCCTGCTCTGTCAGGTTTCCAGTCTCTCTCAGAAACCCTAAGGAACTGCCCGTCTGCCCTAGCTGTGGTCTTTACAGGACAATGCATTACCACACTGCAGACTCAGATTACCACGGTTGCCCACAGTGAGCAACAAATGCTAAAGGACCCACCTGTGCTTGACTGCAAGGGTCTTCCCAGAGGTCTATGTGTGCCCTCCTCTCCTTGCAGCATGCCAGGGATGGCCTGGCACAGAGTGGGGCTCTGACAGGACTCAGGGGCCCACCCACACCGCTCACCTGGCCTCTGTGATGCTGGCAATGTCTGTCCCCAGGGCATGGGGCCGGGGCAGCATGCTGAGGAAGTGCAGGTTGGAGGGGTTGATAAGGCGCACGGTGCCATCAGCACAGCCACAGAAGATGTAGTCCTGGCTCACCGAGATGCAGTGGGCCACTGTGGTCTGTGAGCACAGAAGCCCCAGTTAGCAAGGGCGTCTGCCCACTCCTTCACCCGACACCTCAACAGCTATGAGCCAAGAGGCAAGGACAAGCGCAAGGCAGGCCAGCTGCCCTGGCTGGAGCCCCTCAATGCCCCTCCCTCTAACAGCAGCTGGCCAGAGGGCTCACAGCCCCGTGCAATTAGGGGGAAGGAGTCAGCAAGCCTTATAAGGCACCTGAGGTTTGGACAAAGACACACCGAGAAAAGGCCGGCCAAGAGAAAGGCAGCAGAGGCAGCGGACAGGGCCAGCACACTTACTGTGATGCTGTCTGTGTGCTGAGTAGAAGAGGAAAGCAGAGGAAGAGGCAGAGACAGAGAGCACGAGCGAGCAGAGAGGTTCCCAAACACCTTCCTCCGCCTGGGGCCTCCCCCTGCGTGCATGCAGACTCAGGTGCCCCGGAGCCCGGAGGTGACAGACGGGAGGGTGCCAACAAAGCATTCACTTACCCTTAGCTCCACCCACTTGTCCAACAGTCGCCGGTCACTGAACTCGCACAGCTGCCCTGAGGATGTGATACACAGGCTACTTCAGTGAACAGGTTGTTCCGCAGGTTCCCCCAGCAGCCCAGAGCGGCCCAGCAGGGGCACAGTGGCATTCACCTGTGGAGACCCACCACAGGTGCCACCCACCCACCCTGCAGGCTATCCCCTTTAAAGCAGGCCCTGGGGAGAGAGGGAGAAGGCTTCCCTTGCAAATTGACATAGCACCTGGCCCAGCTGAGACTTCCAAGGGGCTTTTGAGCATGCAGAAGGGGGCGCAGGTGGAACAGATTTGAGCAGACCCCACACTAGTGGCTACTTGCTGCCTCACCTTTGAGGTCTTGCTGTCATCGAGGTACCAGAATTTGATGTGCCGATTGCCTGCAGTGACAAAATAGCTGCAGTCCTCAGAGAAGGATACTGCTGTCACCCAACTGGACACCTTGTTGGAAGCCACTACAATGTTTTCTGGAGAGAAAGTCAAGGGAAATCAAGGCTCTGCTTCTAGGAGCTGAGGGAAAAGAAACTTACACACTGAAGGAGGTTAGACAAGCTGTGAACTTGACCTCTCCTTCTGCCCCTTCTTCAGCATCCTAGATACCCAGTTGCTCCTTTCTGCTCAGAGTTCTCTAGAAAGGGACTGAGGCCAGCAGGCGGAAGTGAAGGCCAACGGTCAGCAATTTCTTGGCTCCCCTCCTGGCCCCGCCTGTCCTGAGGCCAGCAGCCCACTCACCTTCCAGGCCCAGACATTGACGATCATGTCATGCTGGTAGCCCACTGAGAAAATGTACTTGGCGCTGGGTGAGAAGGCCACACATGCCACGCCATACTTATGCTCCTGAAGCTCCACCACCTGGCTGCGCTCCGACACATCCCATACCCGCACAGCAGGCATGTGTCCACTCTGCAGGGACCTAAGACCCCGAAGTAAAGGCCAGAGGCAGCCAGCTCCCTCCCCATCCACGGAGGCCTGGCCCTCCCAGCCACTGGACAAGAGCCTGCACATAAATGAAGGACACCTAACCTAATGCACCTGCACATGAATCAAGGACATCCCCGGAGGGAATGTGATCAGTGTTGGGGAACAGGGACTCTCAGGGACGGGCTCCTGAAGTGATTTGGATGGGCAAGAACCACCACTCCTGCAGTTTGCTCTCACAGCCTCACAGGGCAAGTCTATGGGAGGGCAGTCCTGTTCCACACTGTGACCAGCAGGGGGACTCCAGGGATAAGGGATGTTTTAAGGAGGTGTTTTCCAAAATGTGGTTCCCAAATTGGCAGCTTCAGCCTCACCAGGAACTACTTGTTAGCATTGCAAACTGAAAAGAGCCACCCCAGACCTGCAGAACCCCAGAGCCAGCAGTCTGTACTAAAGGGTGACCATGGCACTTCTGATGCAGGCTACAGCCTAAGAACACTGCTCTAGGGCAGACCAAACACCCAAAGTGGACACCAGTACAGAAAGTCAAAATTGGCACCAGTCCTATGCGGGCCGCAGGCTGTTACTCTCTGCTAAGGCCAGGCCACCCCCTCTGCAGTGCCTGAGCTTCCTTCCTCACTCATCTCACCGGTGACCAGGTACTTGCCATCAGGAGAGAAAGCAAGGGCAGTGATGGTTTTCCTGAAAGGAATCGGGCAGGCTCAAGAGGGGCACTGGCAGCCTGGCCCAGGTCTGGCCTCTCACAGTCCCCTCTCAAAACAAGGGCAGCAAACCCGCCGTCCCTGTGCTACTTCCCTCGCATGCCTGGGGCCCAACAGTGCCCAATGCCACAGAGAAGCAGGTGGCACCCCTCTGGCCGTCCCTGGGGAAAGGTGGCACTCCCCAAAGCCCCAGAGCCCATTTACCTGGAGCTGTTGAGGATGTGGTGCTGCTTGTGTTTCTGGGGGTTGAAGAGCACAACCACACACCTTGGGATAGGGAGAGGGAGAGGGAGAGTTGAGCACAGACTTAGCACCCCACCACAGCGGCCCAGCCCAGAGGACCCCACGTTGCCAGAGTGCAGCTGGCTTCTGACAGCACTCTTCTGCCTTTCTCCCCTTCTGTAGCCTCACACGGCGCAAGGTCCTGTAGGTAGCCCTGCTTGCCCAGTGCTCTGTGCACCAGCACCGTCGGGACATGCCCCATAGCGATGGGGTAGCCGGTCTTCCCAGAGCTCTTGTCCCTACCCCAGGGCAGAGGGCAGAGAGAAGGATGCACATGATTTGGGTAAGAACAGGCCTCAGCTGTGGCCTTGTTTACAGACCTGGTTTCCAGGAGAGAGTGGGATCTCTCATGTCTGCACCCATGTGTGTACTTGGCAAGAGCTAGCCCACCACATGTTGGATGAGGAAGCAAGTGGAAGGTCAGGGCCCAGGGCCCAGGGCCAGGCCTGCAGGGAGACTAAGTGGGATGGAGGGGCAGAAAACTGCCTGAGGGAGGGAACTTCATGGAGTTGCTGGCCCACGTCAGACTCTTTAGCCCAAAGAGCCTGAGCAGCGCCATTCTAACAGCCTCCAGGCTCCCTCTCCAGTCAGGCAGCAAGGCTGGGTGAGATTGGATGGAGACTGAAATTCAAGAGTGAACTCGAGAGAGGGAGGCAGGTAAGAGTCAGGGACAAGGAGCTGGGAGCCAACAGCTCGCCAGTGTCTCAGGGGCCGTGGTGCTCAGCAGGTTTAGGCCCTCTGCCCAGCTGTCCCCTCTCTTCATTAGCGCTATGCCTACTAATTGCTATTAGCTGGCCACAGCAAGCCTGGAACCTGCTCCCCCAGGTAAGGGGGTTGACTGGGTAGATGGGGGAGAGACTCAGTAGAAGGCTACTTGTCCCAACCCTGCCTTTTACAACAGGAAGCAGACCGCAGGACCCGCATCTGGACCCCACTGCTTGCAGATGGGAGCAGGAGGTGCCGCACAGGGCTTGGTCTCTGCTGCAGACAGAGGCCTCCGGCTCGGCTCAATGAGCCAGTTCGCTATGCAAATTCCACTGTCAACTAGGGATTCTGGGATCTTGGAGGTACACCAGGTAAGCTCACAGCTGGCTACCAGGCTGATTGACAGCCTTAGAAACCTGAGCAACACCCTCTTCTCCTCAGAGCCCCTCCCCTCCAATCCTTTTTCACCCTCTTTTTCTTTGTTCTCTTTTTTATCCCCTTTCTCTCTTTAAACCGATTTGAAGACCGCTGCTCTCCACATTCCTTGAATGAGAAAAACAAGATGACCTTAGAAACACGCAGACACACACCTGCCCAGTTGCTCTGAAGGAGAGTCTAATACATGGGACTGGCCTAACTCCTCTAAAACAGAGCTGCCTGCACAGAGGATGAAAGGAAGGTGTTCAAACACTCAACCACATTCACTGTCACTGAGTCGATTCTGACTCACAGTGACCCCGCAGAACACAGCAAAACCGCCCCTGTGGGTTTCCGATACGAACTATCTAGGGGACCAGAAAGTGTCATCTTTCTCCTTTGGAGTGCCTGGTGGGGTCTAGCTGCTGTCCTTGCCGTTAGAACCCCAACACAGAACCATGACACCCTCAGGTATCTGGGAGTCCAAAATTGAGAGATAAGGACCACTAAGGAACAGAGCCAGGGCTCACAAACAGGGCTTCTGATTTCGGGTCCTTTTTACACACACACACACACACACACACACACAGACAAACCTTTGCAGAATCTCTTGAGTGCTTCTGACGTCATGTCCTTGTTACACACACACACTCTTGCAGAATCTCTGGAGGGCTTCTGACTTCATGTCCTTTTTACGCACACACACACACACACACACACACACACACACACATGGATGCATCCTTGCAGAATTTCTGGATGGCTTCTGATTTTTGTCCTTTGTAAACACACACACACACACACACACACACACACACACACACACCGTTGCAGAATCTCAAGAGGGCTACTGATTTCGGGTCCTTTTTACACAGATACACACACACACACACCCTTGCAGAAACTCCAGAGAGTTTTTGAATTCCTGTCCTTTTTAAACAAACAAAACCATACACACACAACCTTTTAGTATCTATGGAGGGCTTCTGACTTCATGTCCTTTTTATACACACACACACACACACACACACACACACACCCTTGCAGAATCTCTAGAGGGTTTCTGAATTCTTTTCTTTTTTACACACACACGCACACACACTCACACCCTTGAAGAATCTCTGGAGGCCTTCTGACTTCATATCTTTTTACACACGCATACACACACACAAGCACCTTTCCACAATCTCTGGAGTGCTTCTGACTTCGTTTCCTCTTTACACACACACACACACACACGCTTGCAGGATCTCTAGAGTGCTTCTGACTTGGTGTTCTTTTTACACACACACACACACATACGCACACATACACCCTTGTAGAATCTCTACAAGGATTCTGAATTCATGTCCTTTTTACACACACACACACACACACACAACCTAAAGCCACTTTCTTGCAAAATCTCTGCAGTACTTCTGACTTCGTGTCCTTTTTAAACACACACACACACACACACACACACACACATACTTGTAGAATCTCTGGAGGGCTTCTGATTTCGTGTCCTTATTACACACACACTCCCTCACTCTCACACTCATACCTTTCCAGAAAACCTAGAGGGCTTCTGACTTCGTGTCCTTTTAACACAATACACTCACCCTTGCAGAATCTCTAGAGGGCTTCTGACTTCGTGTCCTTTTGACACACATACACACATACACACACACACACAACCTTCCAGAATCTCCAGACGGTTTATGACTTCGTGTCATTTTCACACACACACACACACACACATATACACACACACATACACACACACTCTCTTGCAGAATCCCTGGAGGGCTTCTAACTTGGTGTACTTATTACAAACACAACGCACACACACACACACACACACACACACACACACACACACACCCTTGCAGAATCAATAGTGGGCTTCTGATTAGGTTTGATTTTTACACGCACACACTCACACCCACACACATACACCCTTGCAGAATCTCTGGAGGGCTTCGAACTTTGTGTCCTTTTTACACATACACACACCCTTGAAGAATCTCTAGAGGGCTTCTGACTTCATGTCCTTATTATACACACACACTCCCTCACTCTCACACTCATACCTTTCCAGAAAACCTAGAGGGCTTCTGACTTCGTGTCCTTTTAACACAATACACTCACCCTTGCAGAATCTCTAGAGGGCTTCTGACTTCTTGTCCTTTTGACACACATACACACATACACACACACACACACACTTGCAGAATCTCCAGACGGTTTATGACTTTGTATCGTTTTCACACACACAAACATACACACACACACTCTCTTGCAGAATCTCTGGAGGGCTTCTAACTTGGTGTAATTATTACAAACACAACACACACATACACACACACACCCTTGCAGAATCAATAGTGGGCTTCTGACTTCGTGTGATTTTACATGCACACACACACACACACACACACACATACATCTTGCAGAATCTATGGAGGGCTTCGAACTTTGTGTCCTTTTTACATAAACACACACACATACACACACCCTTGTAGAATCTCTAGAGGGCTTCTGACTTCGTGTCTTTTTACACAAACACACACACACACACAGACACACACACACACCCTGGTAGAATCTCTGGAGGGTGTCTTACTTGGTGTCTTTTTACACACACACACACACACACACACACAGACACACACACACACACACACACACCAAGAACCGACTTTTAGTTTGCTACTCACTAGCTTTTGAAGACCCCAGTCACTTCCCTGATGGATACAGAACATTGTCTTTGTGAGCCAGTTTGTACGAATTGATTTTGAGGTCTCTCAGAGCTATGTTCCTGATCCCCCATATTTAGGACACGCTCCCTCAAGGGGTTTTGTTATAGCTAAGACATTTTCATAACTATGCCTCCTGGATGCACTATTATATTCATGGACATATTTATAGTATATGCTAATATGTATATAGAACTATTCTCTGGCAAACCTATATTTATTCATGGGTCTAGTCCCATTCTCCTTCCCACAACTGCTCAGATTTTGTGGTTTGTCTATCTATCTATTTATCTCTCTAGCTATCCTTGTATGTTATTGTTATTATAGGAGTATTTATCTCTGTTGCTTTTAATGCTTGTAGTCTACTGAGAAAGGTTAGCGTTTAGATGTTCCAAATGTTTCCCCATTTTCTGGATTGCATGACACAAACCAATAGAAGAAGGGAAAAGAAAAAAATTTAACCCAAGTAATAACACCAACAATAAAACCAATTTAGTCTTTTGGTTAAGAATTACTCAGACTTTCCCACTCCTAGGCTAACCCTTGAAAGAAAAAGAATGAGATAAAAGACCATAGGGAGGAAGAAAGGAGACTGAGAGGCAAGGGAATAAAGAAAGAAGGTGGCAGGGTTGTGTGAACAATTAAGGTGGACCTTCTTTGATGTGTATTAAAAATAATATTGACTGGCTTTTCCAATACTCACCAAAAAATATTTATATCAATCAAGAAAACCTCACTAACCTGGAATCAATTCTGACATATAGCAACCCTTTGGACAGAGTATAGAACTGCCCCTGTGGGTTTCCAAGGCTGTAAATCTTTACAGGAGTAGAAAATCTCATCTTTCTCTTGTGGAGTGGGGGTGGGGAGGGGAGTTTCGAACTTCTGATCTTGCAGTTAGAAGTCCAACTCATAATCTACTTCACTAACAAGGCTCCTCCTTTCATCATTAATCTAGACTGTTTGACCTTCTTGGCTTACTGGGTTTTATTTTCTCGCTTTGGAAGACATGGTACCAAAATACACACCATTTCCTAGCCCCCCAAAGAATCAAAAGTAAGCAAAAACAAAACAGGAAAAACTAGCAACCCAATCCAAACCAACTAACCTATTTAGCCATATAGATAAAGGATACTTGTAGCCAACCTCTGTGTTGGGGGCAATAGGGATGGATGGGGACTGTGGTTAACAGGCACGTGGCAGCTCATCCACGGGGGACATTCAAATTCTAGCTCCAGACTGTTGTTGCCTTGGGTAAATGCAAGGATTTTAAGGCCTGCTTTTCTGTTTGTAACTGAGATGCTGAGAATATAAAATTCGATGTGAAATCGTCAAATTTCAAATATTGGATGACATTAGTTAAAACTACTTTTCTGGCTGCTCATCATCATACTAGCACATCATTAGGTTAAAATCATATCAAAGACATCTGGTTTGTCCCCTGTGCCCTTTAAGGACAACTGAAACATAAGGACGGGAATGTGACATTCATTCTTCCTCCAGACCCTCACCCTTTGACTCCATCGGCTGGCGTTCATAGAAGAGGCAGATGGTTTTGTTCAACTTCAGCATAATCAGAGTCCTGAGAGTTAAACACAGTACGTATATAATTTCATACTAGTTGTTTTAATATTAGCCCAAACAAAACCAACAAAAACCCAACCCGTTGCTGTTATGTTGGTTCTGGCTCCCGAGGACCCCCTGGGTGCAAGGGAGAAACTACACATCACAGGATTCTCAAGCCTGTGGGCTTCAAGAAGCAGGCCATTAGTTATTTCTTCTGGGGGGTGCAACTGCCCACCTCTTGATACGTTGAGTCCTTAACCATTTGTGTCACCCAGGGTCTCCCAGTCTTCGTATGTGACCCCCAAATTCCTTGACAGGCTACCTATAGGAAGGTAGAGTCTATGCCCTTTCCCCTTAAATTGGGATGTTTCATGACCTCTGTGACCAATAGATTATGGAGAAGATGACACTGTGACATCTAGTTTGGGCAACCCCCTTCCCTCCCCCAAAGTGCTTCACAGCTTCTGAAAAATCCCTTCAAAGACTTCTTCTTGAGTGCTCACCCTCAGAATGTCCAGCCTCCACGTGCTACCTCTCAGGACACTTCTCAGCACCCGGACACTATGCTGAAAGAAGCCTGAACCACCTGGAAAGGCCACGTGGAGACACTCCAACCAACAACCCAGCTAAGCACACAGCTAACGGCCAGCTTCAGCTGCCAGCCCTCTGAGTGCACGTGTAGGCACTGGAGTCACCAGAGGACACTGCCCCAGCTCCCATGTGACTGCCAACTCATGGGAGACTCCAAGCACGACCCAGTGGCCTCCCAGCAACCACACGATGATGGTCCTTGTTTGAAGCCACTGCGTTTGGGGAGGGGGCATTTCTTGCCCAGCCACAGGGATGAGAACCTGCATCTCAATAACATGCAGGTGGGTGAGGGGGCCGTCTCTCGAGCAAGGCAGCCTCCCTTCTTATCAACTCCTGGGGATTTTTGTTGTTCTTGCCACTGCTGCCCCAATTCCCCAGGAGCTAGAGAAAGGCAGGCAGCAGGCCTCAGGTGGCCAGGAGGCAGGAGCCTCTGTGGAATGCAGTTACAATGGGAGATATAACCTTAAAGGCAGGAGCCTGACTTTACCTTTGCCTCCTGGAGATTTGGGGTGCAGAACACCTGTCAAATCCCATCTTCTGTCCAACCCTGATCATTTGTCTGTCTTATGTTTACACATAGGACGCAGACTTGTGAGCACCCAAAGAACAGGGTCTGGCGCCAAAAAACCAGCGCCACAAGGAACTGATGTTTCTCCAGCAATGGGGAGGGGTGGGATGAGAGGAAGAAAGGAGTACAAATCACTGGATCAAAACAAGGTGGGGAAAGGAAGGAGGAAAGGGAGAGAGTGAAGGAAGGAGACTGTGAGGTTGAAGGGAAAAGGCAGGGAAGGAAAGGAGAAAGGTGGGGGTGGGGAGAGAGGAGCGAAGAAGAAATGGAGGAGTGCGGGAGGGAAGATGGATGGTGAAGGCAGGCAGGAAGACGTGAGCAAAGGGAGGGAAGGAAGAAAAGAGAAAGAGAAGGGCAAGAAGAAGAAAGGAAGGTAGGGAAGAAAGGAAGAAAACGAGAAACCTAATGTCAATGGCACCCTCTATGTTTTTATTTCCTGTTTTTCGGAGGTAGCCTCTTCAGCAGAAGCAAATGGGCTGAATCGCCTCAAACTCCACCTAGGTAGAAAGCACGGGTTTCATTTTGCCAGGGCCTGTGAAAATGTTTGAACTGAGCAGCATTAACACGGAGACAGCGATTACCCCACGTGGCTGTTGCGCTCTGATGATACCAAGGCAACGGGAATGGGGGCTCATTATTTCACCAGGTGACAAAAAAAATTGTATTTTGACGTTTCACCCTGAACGTGGGGAAGGGGGGGCGTGGGGGAGGAAGCAGGGGCCCTTTGTGGCGTCTCCTCTTGCCATTGTGATGCCCCTTGACCTGCCAACAACCTGAGGTCCTGCACTCTGCCAGTGAGGGGCTTGGCTGCAGGCCCTAGCCCAGCATTTCTTATCAGATTTACTGTGACAAGTGATGGGAGAAAAGAAAGATGCTGTTAACAGCGCATCCGTTCAGACCCTGCTATTTAGAAATTTGTATTTATATTTTGTCAGAGAGAAGTAGCACTGATGTTAATCTTTGCACTACCCTTGAAAAAAATCATTCATAATCTTAAAACAATAATCCATAGCATTTGTGGAGCTCTGAGAACCAAGGGATGGTCAGAAGCATTTTTAGACATATGTCTCATTCCATCTTCAAAGCAACCCAGTGAGGAATAAGAAAAGTTGGCTTATGACTTCCCTTTTGGAAAGTGAGTCTTTGGAAGCACAGAGAGGTCCAAGGTCACATAGTCAATAAGTTAGAGAGCCTGGATTTGAACCTGAGCGGTCTGCTGCCAGAGGTACTTTTTTTGCTCTTGTTTATTAAGGCAACTTGCAGCCCTGGCAAGGATTCAGATAGAATTGAGGATCATTTTTTTAACAATTTATTAGGGGCTCATACAACTCTTATCACATTTCATACATATACATACATCAGTTGTATAAAGCACATCTGTACAGTCCTGCCCTAATCATTTTTTTCTCCTCTTTTCTTTTCTTACATTTTAATAGGGACTCATTCAACTCTTATCACAATACACCCATATTCATACTTCAATTGTATAAAGCACATCCATACATTCCCTACCCCAATCATTCTCAAAGCATTTGCTCTCCACTTAAGCCCTTTGCATCAGGTCCTCTTTTTTTCCCCCTCGCTCCCCTTCCCCCCCTCCCTCATGTGCCCTTGGTAATTTATACATCGTTATTTTGTCATATCTTGCCCTATCCGGAGTCTCCCTTCCCTGGTTCTCTGCTGTCCCTCTCCCAGGGAAGAGGTCACATGTGGATCCTTGTAATCAGTTCCCCCATTCCAACCCACTCACCCTCCACTCTCCCAGCATCGCCCCTCACACCCTTGGTCCTGAAGGTATCGTCCACCCTGGATTCCCTGTACCTCCAGCCCTCATATGTACCAGTGTACAGCCTCTACCCTATCCAGCCCTAACAGTGCTTCTCTCTATCCTTGTGGAGCCCTGGTGATGGGCTGGGCTGCTAAGTAGTAGGTTAAACAGGCTTTCCCCTCCTGTGAAAAGTTACACTCTCGGGAAACTCACGGGTTGCTCTGAATCAAGGTCAACTCAATGGCAGTGAGTTTGGCTTTTTAATGTCTCTCCCTGTTGTTGTTGTTGTTGTTGTTGTTGTTGTTGTTAGTTTGACATCCAGTTGGTTCTGGTCCATGGCAAACCTATTCACAGCAGAATGTAACAATAACAGCTCCTCCTCCATCCACCCAAGTGTTCCTATGCTCAGTCCTCTTGTTGTAGTCACTGTGTCAATCCAGCTCTTCAAGGGCATTCAACCATTTTTCACAGCCCTTCCATTTTTCTAAGCATGATGCCTCCCCAGGGACAGGTCTCCACTGACAACATGTCCAAAGTCTCACCATCCTTACTTCTAATGGGAATTCTGGCCGTACTTCCAAGACAGATTTTGTTTGTTCTTTTGGCAGTCCATGGTACAGTCAATATTCTTTGCCAGTACCATGGTTCAAATTCATACAGTTTACCTGGGTCTTCTTCACTCAATGGCAAGCTTTTCACATGCAGATGAGGCAAATGAAAATACCATGGTTTGGAATAGGTGCACTTCCTGCTTAAAGTAACATCCTAACTTTTCAACATTCTAAAGAGCTCTTATGCAGCAGATCTACCCAGAGCAATGTATCTTTTCATCTCTTGACTGCTGCTTCCAGGAGCTTTGCTTGTGGATCCAGACAAGACAAAATCCTTGACAACTTCAAGTTTTTCTCGATTTATCATCATGTTACCTATTGGTTCAGTTGTGAGGACTTTGGTTTTCTTTGTGTTGAGTTGTATCCCACATTGAAGGCTGCAATCCTTGATCTTCACCAGCAAGTGCTTCAAGTCCCCCATCCTTGTCAGCAAGCCAAACTGTGTTGTCTGCATATAGCAGTTTGTTAATAATATTTCCTCCAAATCTGATTCTGTGTTCTTCTTCATATAATTTGGCTTCTCTGATTATTTGCTCACCATACAGATTGAAAAAGTATAATAAGTGGGTGCAACCTGGATGCACACCTTTCTTAATTCTTAAACAATGCAATCTACACTTGTTCTATTTTTGCTACTGCTTCTTAATTCATGTACAAGTTTCACATGAGCAAGACAAAGTGTTCTGGAATTCCCTTCTCTAAACTATCCATGTTTTGTTATGATCCACACAGTCAGATACCTTGGGTGTTAATAAAACTTAAGTAAACATCTTTTGGGTATTCACTGCTTTCAGGCAAGATCCATCTGATATCTGATATCCTTTGTTCCACATCCTCTTCTGAATCTGGCTTAAATCTCTGGGAAACCAAACTCACTGCCTTGTAGTTGATGACAGCTCATCCTGACCCTATATTATAGGGTAGAACTAACTGCCCCTGTGAGTTTCTGAGACTGTAACTCATTATGGGAGTAGAAAACCTTGCCTTTCTCCCACGGAGTGACTGGTGGTTTTGAACTGCTGACCTTGGGGTTTGCAATCCAACCTGTAACCACTGTGCCACGATGGCTCTTGAATGCTGAATATGGTAACTTTCTGTCAATGAATTAATGCAACTGTTGTTGTATTAGCTTCAGTACAATTTGACTCACATGTGATGCCAATGATAGTGTTACATAATTTGACCATTCCGTTGGTCTCCCTTCTTTGTTATGTATACACATATGGATCTCTTCCAGTCAGTTAACCAAGTAGCTGTATTCCAAATTTCCTGACATAGATGAGTGAGTGCTGCCAGTGCTTTATCAGCTTGTGGAAACATTTCAATAGATATCCCAGCAATTCCAGGCATCTTGTTTTGGGCTAGTGCTTTCCATGCATCTTGGATTTCTTCTTTCCTGACCATTGGTTCTTGCTCATATGTTACCTCCTGAAATGGTTGAATGTTGGTCTATTCTTTTTGATACAGTGACTCCATATTGTTTCCATCTTCCTCAGATGTTTCCTTCATCATTCAATATTTTGCCCATAGAATTTTTTAATATTGCACCTCGAGACTTGACATTTTTCTTCGGTTCTTTCAGTTTAAGATATGCTGAATATGATCTGTTTTGGTTTTCTATCTCTAGGCCTTTGCACATTTTCTGATAATATTTTACTTTGTATTCTCGAGTTGTCCTTTGAAATTTTCTTTTTAGCTCTTTACTTCATCATTTCTTCCATTTGCCTTAGCTACTCTCTGATTAAGAGTAAGTTTCACAGTCTCTTCTGACAAGCACTTGTATCTTTTCTTTATTTCCTTTTTTTAAAAATGACACTGTGCTTTATTCAGAGATGTTCTCAACATTTGGTGGGTTATTATCAAGGCTGTATATTGACTCTCGTGTACTTGTTTGCATTTTCTTGAACTTCAACTTGAGCTCACATATGAACAATTGCTGATCTGTTCCACAATCAGCCCCTGGACTGGTTTCAGTTGCTGATATTGAGCTTCTTTTATTGTCTCTTCCCACAGGTGTAGTCAATTTGATTTCTGTGTATTCCATCTGGAGAAGTCCACATATATGGTCACCTTTTTGGTTGTTGATCATATGTTTGAAGAAATCATTAATCATGCAAAATTCTAACATACAATCAAGATAAATTGGTAATTATTGGTGATTGGAGTGCAAATGTAGGAGCCTAAGAGGAAAGAACAGAAGTTGGAAAATATAGTATATGCTATCAGCAATTTACTGGTCTTGCAAACTCTGTCATGCGATCTCCAGCTTGGTTTCTATCACCAAGACCATATTTTTCAACTACTGATCCTTCCTCTTTGTTTTCAACTTTTGCATTCCAATAGCATTTTGATAGCAAGTCTGACAAATTTGGGACTGAATATGGTGGTAGAATTATTCAATTTCTGTGTCACCAGCTTTGGGTGGTTGGTGCATAAATTTGAACAATAGTTGTATTGATTGGTTCTCCTTGAAGGGGGCTAGATAGCATCCTATCAAAGATAGCATTGTACATTAAAATAGATCTTAAAATGTCCTTTTGATGATGAATGCAATGTTGTTTCTCTTGATTGTGTCATTTCCAGCAGAGTAAACCATAAGATTTTCTGTTTCAAAATGGTCAATATCAGTCCATTTCAGCTAACTAATGCTTACAATATCAATCTTTTTGTATTCCATTTCATTTTTAATGACTTCCAATGTCCCTAGATTCATATTTCATACATCCCAAGTTCTCCTCATTTTGAGTTGTGCCCCATCAGCAAATGAAGGTCCTGATAGCTATACTCGATTTGCATCATTATGGTCGACTTGCCTATGAAAAGTCAGCTCTTCCTCCTCCTCAGCCGTATTTTGAGTACTTTCCAAGTTGAAGAGCTCATCTTCTGGCACACGTTCTGACAATGTTCTTCTGTTGTTCATGGGGGGTCTAGTAACTGACAGTGTTGCTGCTATCCATAGGGTTTTCAATGGCTCATTCTTCCCATGCGGGCAGCCAATTCCTTCTTCATTGTCTGTTCTTTGTCTGGAAGCTCTTTGGGTGACCCTGCTGGTATATGAAATGCCAATCACATAGCTCCCAGTATCACACAAAACAAAAGTCACCACAGTACCACAAAATGCCAGACAAGTGATGGACCTCTATTCTTAGTGAGGCGTGGCCTGGTGGGAGGAGTGGGCCCTTAGTTGGTTCTGATCCACTTACTGGAACAAATACTGTTAGTGCTTATTTCGTAAATGTGAAATGCATAAAAGAGACCCCCCAAAATATCCTCCAATTCAGACTTTCTGCCTTTTAAAAGAGGATAACCCACTCTGATTCAAAGTAATTGAGGTGTTTTGTTTTCCCCTCCCTCTGAGTCTACAGAGACTAGACTAATCACAGCTGAGGCGGAGCGACTGAAATGACTTAAAGCACCAGCTAGACTGGCTGTCAGAAGCAGCTACAGTCAACAGCTACAGACTGACAGAGCTGCTCAGCCAAGAGCTGAAGGTTCTCAACTCCCACTTCTACTGATGGGCACAGCCAGTGGCCTCTGGGAGTTGACTGGAACCCAGCAGCCAGCTGTGAGGAGCAAGCTAATTCATCTCAGCCTGGCCCAGGTCATCAAGTCACTGAAGGAGTATCGGGAAAGAGGGAAGAAATTTGGGGTCCCACATTTGGCCACAGACAAAAGTTGTTCTGTGTTTAGACAGTAGTTCTGGGCCTGAGTTTGGGGCAGGTGTGATGAAGGAAAGTGGGCTCCCTCCCTGCATCTGGGAACAGATGGTGGGGCTGCCCTGGAAACAGCAGGCCAGTCAGCTGGAGCAAAAATGGCTTGGACTCTAAAGCCCTGGCAGGGCAGACTGAAGCTACCTCGACTGTTTTTTCTTAACCCAATGGCTCCCGCTACCCTCACCACCCCCAACTAGGTAAAAGGGAAGAAAGATTCATTTTCTTTACAGAGGCAACTTTCTAGAAAGGAGACCAGTCCACCAGCTGTGAAAGGTCCCCTTAAACCATGTTACTTTGAGCAGTAGAAAGAAATGTTGAGAGTCCCAGAGCCACGTGGAATTGTGGATCCTCTAGTGTAGGTTCCAGTGATGCCAGATCGATTTTTCTAGAGAAAGTCAAAATTCCTGTTTTCTTAAAAACCTCCTGATTTTTTCAAAGGCGATTCAATAACATTGGATAGAAGCCAGATAGGCCAAAGAGCCCTGGTGGCACAGTGGGTTATGTGTTGGGCAGCTAACTAGAAGGTCAGTAGTTTGAAACCACCAGTCACACTGGGGGAGCGGGGGGTGGGGGATAGGGTGGGGGTTGTGCAGAGATGAGACTTTCTAGTCCATATAGAATTTCAACCTCGGAAACCCACAGGGGCAGTTCTGCTCCGTCTTATAGGGTCACGGTGAGTTGGAATCTTCTAGATGGCAGTGAATAAGCAAGCCAACCAGAGTCCACACAGGTCCTCATTTGGCTATGGGAGTCCCCAGTCTGTGACCCTCACAGAATCGACCTTTGTGTATCGATGTTAAAAGTGAGATCCAGAGAGGGGAGCGCCTGTCCCCTTGAGGAGCAACGAGTTGACTTTCCAGTCTCCAATCTGTAGCACACACTCCCGGTGCTCCTTCTCTTCACTCCCAAATTCCTGATTCCGTGTACTCGCCTCAGTCACCAAGGGCCAGCTCTGAAGGTCCCTTTGCTGGTGCTGGCTGAATGTGCTGAGGAACATATGCCCCTGGGAACAGCCCTGACCAGGCCCCTTACTCCTTGGATGGCAAAACTCTGAGAGGCGTGTGCTACACCCAACCCCTGGAGACTTCCTAAGTGATTAAGCAGCAGGTTCCCAGGTTTGTAATTGGATTCACAATCTATTTGTTATCGGTGGCCTTCCATCCATTGGCTCACAACCCCACATCATTACCTGCATGCTCAGAGTTTCCTAAATAAGTTCATTGCCTTTAAGTCTTTGGCCAGGGTCTGCTTCAGTGAGAACCCAAACTAAGCCCAGGTCTGAATCGTTATGTGTCCTTCCTGCCATCCAGTTGATGCCGACTCATGGCAACTCTATAGTTTGGGGTAGAACTGCACCTGTGAGTTTCTGAGACTCGAACTCTTTTTTTTTTTTTAAACATTTTATTAGGGGCTCATACAACTCTTATTACAATCCATACATATACTTACATCAATTGTATAAAGCATATCCGTACATTTTTTGCCCTAATCACTCTCAAAGCATTTGCTCTCCACTTAAGCCCTTTGCATCAGGTCCTCTTTTTTTTAACCTCCCTCCCCGCTCCCCACTCCATCATGAGCCCTTGATAATCTACAGATTGTTATTTTGTCATATCTTGCCCTCTCCGGAGTTTCCCTCCTCACCTTCTCTGCCGTCTGTCTCCCAGGGAGGAGGTTACATGTGGATCCTTGTAATCTGTTCCCAACCCACTCACCCTCTACTCTCCCAGTATCACCCCTCACACTCCTGGTCCTGAAGGTATCATCCACCCTGGATTCCCTATGCCTCCAGCTCCTATATGTACCAGTGTACAACCTCTGCCCTATCCAGTCCTGCAAGGTAGAATACGGATCATGGTAGTTGTGGGGAGGAAGCATCCAGGATCTAGGGAAAAGCTGTGTTTTTCATCAGTACTACATCGCACCCTGACTGACCCATCTCCTCTCCTAAACCCCTTTGTGAGGGGATCTCCAGTGGCCAGCCAATGGGCTTTGGGTCTCCCATCTGCACTTCCCCCTTCATTCACTATTTTATATATATATATATATACCATATATATGGTATATATATATTTTTTGCATAATACCTTATACCTGGTCCCTTTGGCACCATGTGATCGCACAGGCTGGTTTGCTTCTTCCATGTGGGCTTTTTTGCTTCTGAGCTAGATGGCCGCTTGTTCACCTTCAAGCCTTTAAGACCCCAGACACTATCTCTTTTGATAGCCAGGCACCATCAGCTTTCTTCGCCACATTTGCTTATGCACCCGTTTGTCTTCGCCAATCGTATTATGGAGGTGTGCAGCCAATACTGTGATTTTTTTGTTTTTTGATGCCTGATAACTGATCCCTTCGGGACCTCGTGATCACACAGGCTGGTGTGCTCTTCCATGTGGGCTTTGTTGCTTCTGAGCTAGACGGCCGCTTGTTTATCTTCAAGTCTTTAAGACCCCAGACACTATCTCTTTTGATAGCTGGGCACCATCAGCTCTCTTCACCACATTTACTTGTTCACCAGCTTTGGCTTCAGCAGTTGTGTTGGGAGGATGAGCACTGTAGAGTGCCAATTTAATAAAAGAAAGTATTCATGCATTGAGGGAGTGCTTGAGTTAAGGCCCAAGGTCCTGCCACCACCTTAATACTAAACCTATAATTATAGACACAGAGATCTATTTCCCCATACATATATATATATATATATATATATATATATATATATATATTTGCATGTACATGTCTTTGTCTAGACCTCTATAAATGCACTTTGACTCCTAGCTCTCTCCTCCATCTCCCTTGACTTTCCTCCTGTCCCACTACCATGCTCCGTCCCAACCTGGGTTACAGCTATACCTCTTCTTTACGTAATCTTACCCTTGATCATTCCCTACCAGGCCTGCCACTTCCCCCTCACTACCATTTTGAGTCCCATGTTGTTCCCTTGTCCCTGTGTTTGTTAACACCACTTCCTTACCCCCCCCCCGCACCTCCCCCTATCCCAAGTGCCCCCGGAACTGTTGGTGCTGTTGTTTTTCCTCCAGATAGTTCATCCAGCCTGTCTTATTTAGACAGACCTGTGGAGACACTAACATGCACGAAAACAAGACAGAGGAAAACAGAGCAACAGTATACAACCAGACAACAAAACAACAAAAACAAACCACTGACAAAGAACAAAACAAAACACATCAAGAAAGAAGAGCTTATAGTTAGTTCAAGGATCATTTGTTGGACCTTAGGAGTGTTTTCCAATCCAGTCTGTTGAGGCACCACAACCTGGCCCCAAAGTCCACTTTCAGCATTCCCTGGGGACCTTGCCACTCCATTCCCTTGCTGTTCCACTGCACTCCACCACACTTTGCCTCGGTGTGGTGGAATCAGGTTAGGTGCAATTCGCACACTGTGTCTCCAGTGCTGTCCCCTGTATCACCCTTGGTCACTGAGGGGCATCATGTCTCATAGTGGGGCCAGCCATGTTGTTCTCTTTGTGGACTGGCTGCTCTGAGACTAGAACTCATTAGGGGAGTAGAAAGCCTCATCTTTCTCCCTTGGAGTGGCTGGGGATTTCAAATTTGCCATTTCAGACATTGCGTTTAGCAGCCCAACACATAAATCCTATACCCCACCATAGCTACAGAAAACAATAAAGAAACAAAATCCAACAACACTCATTGCCATTGGGTGCATAACAATCCTATCGAGAGAAAATACTCCGGCCTCCTGGGTTTCCAAGGCTATAACTCTTTGTAAAAATAAAATTGTGTTATGTTTACAGTGAAAGTTTACATAACCGATTAGATTCTCATTTAACAAATTCTCTACTTGTTTAGTGACATTAGTTACTTTTTTCAATAAAAAGGAAAGCAGAATATTAAAAAAAGAACAAATGAAAACGTGTTAAGAGTAAAGACAAATGATAAGATGTTAATGTTTAACTTAATCATATCTGCAACAATACCCTTTCTGATGTACTGACGGTGAGCAGGGTATAATCCCATCCCTGGTGAATGGTCCCAGGGGATTTAATGGAGGCTTATTCTCTGTGGAATCTCTGCCAATGCATTTTGAGTTTTTATACTCATCTGAGGCGATAACTCCTTATGGGAGAAGAAAGCCTCAACTTTCTCCAAAGGAGCGACTGGTGAATTCCAACTGCTGACCTTGCAGTTAATAGCCCAACACATAACCCATTATGCCACCAGATGAGAGATTTGTCTCTGGGTGCCTTCCAATGCAAGCACTACAATTATGCAAGGAGGATATTTTTTCTGTACTAGAGCCAGGTCAAGTCAGAACCAGTGTGTCCATGGTTTGCAGCGAAGTCAGAGGAAGAAGAGGGTAGACTGTCTATAACTTCTCATAGTCCAGGGAAATGCTAGGCCTGGAAGGGGGCATGCTGGCTCAACCATATTCAGAAAGTCCGCACATTAACCTCCCCGGCTCAAATAATTACCAGCACCATGTCTCTGAATATCACCTAAAAGCAAAATAGTGAAAGCACCATTTCCATTTCATAATACTTTTATTAAAAGTAAAGTTCAATTCAGTGATGTGAAGAAGCTGGGAAAATTATCTTTTCATTTCTTTCTTTTTCTTTCCCTCCCTTTCCCCTTCTTCTCCACAGAACTGAGAGGCAGAGGGAATAAAGGCAGCATGGCACCAACTGGAGGACACCGTGGGGTCAAGGTCACCATTTAACTCATGCTTGTCCAGTTTGGAGGGGCAACTGGATGTCCTCATTTGTGAAATTGCTTGTTAATCTTTTTGAGTTAACAAGGTATGGTAAAAAATGATTGTTGGTGTTTTTGTTAGGAACCTTCTAGTCCAGTCCAACTCATAGTGACTCAATGCATCAGTGCAGAGCTCTCTAGACCAATGGTTCTCCACCTGTGGGACCCTTGCACAGGGTGACTGTAACAAAATTACAGTTATGAAGTAGCAATGAGAATATTTTTATGGTTGTGGAGGTCACCACAACATGAGGAACTGTATGAACGGGTTGTGGCATTAGGAAGTTTGAGAACCACTGCTCTAGGCTTTTCTATGCTGTAATCTTTACAAGAATGAGTTGCCTGGCTTTTCTTCCAAGAACAGAGCCACTGGTGGGTCCAAACCTTCAACCTTTTGGATAGCAGCTGAGCACTTAACCATTGTGCCTCCAGGGCTCTTTGATAAACTCTATTAGAGGGTCTTAACCATTGCAACCCCATGGATCCTTTTGGCATTTAGGAAAGGCTATGGAACACCTGCCCACTCCCCAGAATAATATTTCCAAATACCTCCAATGAAATACAGAATCACAAAGGCACAAATTGTATTGAAATGCAGTGATAAAAATAAAAGACATTGGATTTGTTGCAAATATACATGTTAATAAAAACATTAAATATGATCTGATAGTGGGTCTAATAAACCAAACCAACACCATTGAGTTGATCCTGACTCACTGTGACCCTATATAAAATTCCTCAGGCTAAATCTTTACAGGAGCAGATCATCTCACCTTCCTCTCAGTGAACAACTGGTGCCTTTGAACTGCCAACCTTGAGGTTACCTGCCCAACGGCTCACCCACAGCGTCACCGTGAGTTCTAGATAGTGATGAGCATGAACTGTACTCAACGATGGCTGCAACGACTAGCATGGGGTGTGAAAGCATGTAGAATTTCTCTCGGTGGTAATCGCATGGCTATTCTGAACACAGCTGTGGACATGCTAAACTGCCCTGCGAGCTTAGGGAAACTAACTCAACCAGGATTGTCCCTCATCCAATTTGACATTGCTCCCCAGCCTGCTGGGGCTCAGTGGCTCAGTGTTAGGGTCCCTTGTCTAGATACCAGGGCTGGCATGGAGAAAGTCATTCCTCTGCAGCCTTCTAGTGTGTCGGGGAAGATATTAGTGTTAAGCCTTGGCAGGAAATTGCTGGATTTTCCTGGCAGCCACATTCTTAATAACCATTTACTGGATACATATTATATTCTGAGGGTAAATTGGTGGTTCAGTTGTAGAATTCTCCTTTTTCATGTGGGAGATCTGGGTTTGAGTCCAAGACAATGAAACTCATGTGCATCCAACACTCATTTGTCAGGGGGATGCTTGGTTATTGCTGAGGTACTGAACTGATTCTGTGTTGCTATGATACTGAAATGGGGAAGCTTGGTTGGGTGCAGCTTTGAGACTGAACCTGTTTCTGTGATGTGTCCAGAATAAGATGAGCGATGAAGAAGAGCGTGGCTTTCTTCTTCTGAAAACCAGTTAACGAAAACCCCTGTGAATCACAATCTGATGCACAACCAAAGAGATGGTGCAGGACCAGAGAGAATATTGCCCATGGAGTCACTGGGAGCAGGTTGTCACAGTGAGTTGGAATGGAGGCTGACTCAACAGCAGCTAACAACCATTGTGTTCCAGGCACTCAATTTGCTTTAAAAATCTAGCTCAGCCTTCTGGTACAGGGAAGTGATTACTCATGCCTACTTTATAGCACACCGTGAACCCTGATCAATGTCAGGCCCTGCTTGTGTTTTGTCCCTCCTTTTCCACATTCACATCACTTCCATTCCCCTCTTCAGACTAATACCCCCTGCTGGGTGCTTGGTGTGTGTGTGTCCTTATAGGCATACAGCCATGTGCACTAGACCATGCTGCTTGGTGAATGGGCTTTCAGCTTCCATGAATGGTACTGCAATATAAATCTCATTCCGTTTTTGACCTTTTCAACTCCTTGCAATGTCATTAAGAATTATTGCCATGCTGCATATCAATTGTATGTGCTGCTGCGTGCCACTTGGTCATGAGCAATCATCATCTTTCTTTTGTTTCCTTCTTCAGTTGTCTGTTGATTGGCATCCAATTCAGCTCCAACTCTTCTCTACTGCAGGTATCAGTGTGGTGACCATTCTTGTAAAAATGTCCCAAGGGCCCTGTGAATTGGATAAATAGCTTGGCCTATATACCCAGGAATTATGCGTTGGGCTGCTAACCCCAAAGTGAGCAGTTCCAACCCACCAGCTATTCCATGGAGCAAAGAGAGGCTGTCTGCTGTCGTAAGAATTTAGTTTTGTTAACCTAAAGCAGCAATTCTACTGTGCCTTGTAGGGTTGCTAATGAGGAAGAATCAACTGGGGTTTTGTTTGTTTTTCTACATCCAGGAGAGAGCTTTGATGGGGGAGATATTAAGTGCTTGGCTGCTAACCCAAAGGTCAGTAGTTTGAAGCCGTCTTCCACACACTGGGGGATAAAGGCATGGCTGTCTACTTCCCAATAGAAGCCTTGAAAACATCATGGGACTATTCAGCTTTGTTTGATAGGGTCACGAGGAATGAAAGTCAACTCAGTGACTGCGCTTCTTTGGTTGTACGCCCAGGAGGGGCTCACTAGGTCCTAGGGTCCATTCAATGGACTTTCACTAAGCTCTGCCAGAATGCTGTGCAGCAAACCTGCATCATTAGCAGTGTTTCTCTGCTTTCCCCGGATCTCCAATGACACTTGGTATGTTTGACTTTCTAACTGTTGCCCGTTTGATGGTTTTAAAAGGCCAAGCACAATAAACTCATCTATCCCAGGCACTTTCTGGTTCTGTAGCAGATTCTTAGGGTTGCCATGCCACATTCCTTTGACCCATCTCTGACACCATCTCACTGCCTTCCAGTCAATACCGACTCATAGCGATCCTGTGGGGCAGTGTACAATTGCCCCCTGCGAGTTTCAAACACTACAACTCTTTATTGGAGTAGAAAACCCCATCTTTCTTCCTTGGAGCTAGTAGTTTTGAGCTGCTGACCTTGAAGTTAGCAAACCAACTTGTAACCACTGCACTTCCAGGGCTCCTCCTGATATCCATCATAGCAGTGGCGAACGGCTCTATGTAAGTGCAGGCTCCTGCTGAAATGGTGTCTTATCACAACTGTGCAGCACGCAGCTCTCCATGTCCTTCTGCCTCGAAGCCTTTTCAAAGGCATGGAAAGCCAAACCCAGGAAGGTTGGAGAGGTCACCTTACTAGGAGGAATGCTCAACACCACTACAGGCGAAGAAGAGCCCAGCCTCCTGTTTCTGGTAGACAATTCTAGGACAGAACCCATGTTCCTCAGAAGTCCTGGGGGAATCAAGCCCCTGTATCCTACATTAAAAGCCTCAACACCCCGTTCCCATTGTGATTGCTTCTCCCCCTAACTCAGTCTTGCGTCAGCTTTCCTATTCCCACTCCCTGCCATCAGATCTCAAATAGACTCCCTGCACCCAGGCCTGAGGAATAAGCTCGGCATGCACGGGCACTCAATCAAAGACACACATATTACTCTGAATCTCCAAAAGAACCCTGTGGGCTACGTGTGTAATCCCCAGTTCACAGATGAGAAATGGATTGAAAAACAGTGACACACCAATGATCACACAGGCAAGGGTTCAAGTCTGTGTCTATCAGTTATTCTTTTATTCAAGTATGCCTGAGAAGACTGGGTCTTAACACTTGAGCAATCTTCTTGGAAGAATAAGGCAAACTACAGAAAACACAAAATGAATATCGCTTTTGTTCGTTTATCCATTTGCAAAAGACATAATACCTATAGTGCTGAGAATAGTATTCAAAGTATCTATTACTACCCCCTCAAAGCTTACATACTAGTCACCAAACTCAAACAAATACAATGCTATCAAGTTGATTACAACTTATAGCAACCCCATATAGGGCTTCCAAGACTGTAAATCTTTACAGAAGCAGAGAGCTTCACTTTTCTCCCCCTGAGTGACTGGTGCATTTGAACTACTGACCTTGTGGTTAGCAGCCCATTGCTAAATGATTAGTTCCATAATCATTACGCTTACTTAACTCTACATTCTTTTAATTATTTCTCTATCTCTCCAAATTGCATCTGGCTACATGGGAAAAAAAACAAACCGACTCTAGTGGTCTAATCACAAAAGCTTAATTTTTCTTATATTAACACCAAAAATACCAAACCAGTTGCCACTGAATTGATTCTGATTTACAGTTACCCCATATGATTCAGGGTAGAACTGTGCTCCATGAAGTTTTCAAGGGCTGAATTTTTAAATGTAGATTGCCAGGTTTTTCTTCCAAGGCATCTTTGTCTTAGCAGTGAATTGTGTTAACCCTTTGCACCACACAGGGGTTTGTCTTATACAATAGTAAGTCTTGAAATAGGTAGCCTAGGTCTGGCGTATTTGCTCAGGGACTCATCTTGGATATAGGAGAATGCATGCTTTTTGGTCTGCCAAACTCATGTAACCTATGTGACTCTCCCATCTTTCAATATTCTGACTAGGGAGCATGACAACAGAAGAGCCAAGGACAAAAATGAAATGGGTTATGCCAGACAAGTGTTTTGCCTTAAACAAAAACAAAAACTTTCTTGGGAGTCCTACTCAGTATCTTTCTCCTACATATATTTGGCCCAAACTGGGTCAAATGTTTATGCATAGCTGCAAGGCAGCCTAGGAGTGAGCGATTTAAGTAGGTACATTATCACCCTAAACAAAATTGAGCTTCTATTAGTAGTAAGAATGAGAAAAATGGATACTGTTTAGGCATATAGCAGGGTTGGGTAGAATTCTATTTTGTGTCTTAATTTACATTTTGAATGAACTCAGAAAAAGTCATAGAGAGTAGAACAAAGGGATGGATGTGCATCCAGCCACCTCAACTACTCATTTCTTTTCATGCTCTCCCTCTAGCTTCCCTGAATAGTTCTTGGTTACACATTGGGCTGCTAATTGCACGGTCGGTATTTTGAAATCACCGGCTGCTCTTCGGGAGAAAGATGGGACTCTACTCTGTAAAGAGGTACAGTCTCAGAACCTCACAGGTACAATTTTACCCATGTCCTGTAGGGTCGATATGAGTTAGCATTGATTCAATGGCAGTGAGCTTGGTTTGGATAGATCTGTAGAATCTTAGGATGGAATAGTTTGAATACACAGAAAAAAATTCAGTGGAATCATAACCCTCCAAATAATTACCCTCTAAAGCCACAAAGATCAACTGTGTCCAGCATGGTGACAGTTTAGCATATGACATGGGGACATTGCTCATATCCCAGTGTTGTTAATCAACAAAAACTCACGCACTGCCACTTATAGTGACCCTATGCACAATAGAATAAAAGCCTTTCTAGTCCTGTGACATCCTCACAATGGTCATATTTTAGCCTATTGTTACAGCCACTGTGTTGATCCATCTCATTCCGGGTTTACCTGTATTTTGATGATGCTCTACCAAGTATTTTGTCCTTTTCTAGGGACTAATTTCTCCTAATACCATGTTCAAAATATATGAAATGAAGTTTTACCATCCTCACTTCTAAAACACATTCTGGCTGTACTTCTTCTGGGACAGACCTCTTTGTTCTGCTGGGCATTCGTGGTATATTCAATATTATTTGCAACATCATATTTTAAAGGCATCATGTTTTCTTCAGTCTTCCTTAATTATGGTCCATCTTTCACATGCATATGTCAAACATTACCATCAAGTCTATTGTTATTCATAGTGACCATATAGGGTTTCCAAGGCTGTAAATCTTTACAGGGTCAAATAGCTTCCTCTTTCTTCTGTGGAGCAGCAAGTGGGTTGAACCACCAACCTTGCTGTGAGTCATTCAACCCATACCAGACACTGAAATTAAGACTCCTTTCACATGCATCTAAGGTGATTAAAAATATCAAGGCTAAAAGCAGGCATAACTTGCTAATCCCCAGAGTAAAACATTTGCTCTTTCACATTTTAAAGAGGTCTTTTACAGCAGATTTTTCCAATGAAATACGTTGATTTATTGACTGCTGCTTCTGTGAGTATTGATTGTGGGTCCAAGTAAAATAGAGTTTAGCTACATTTCTCTATTTGTAATGATGTTGTGTGTTTATATTTGTCAAGTTGAGAAGACATTTGTATTCTTAGTGTTGAAGACTAATTTATATGAGCTTTATCAGTAAGTACTTCAAGGCCTATTGACTTTCAGCCAGTAAGATTGGGTCATCTGCATAACACAGGTTGTTAATGATTCTTCCTCCAATTCAGATGCCTCAACTTCTTCATACAGAGCAGCTTCTCAGATTATTTGAATAAGTATAGTGTGATAGATAGGTAGGTTTATAGTGCCAACCTGGCCAATAAGAACATGTGGGATTAATAAGTTCGCAGTTTGATTAGTGGGCAAAGAGATAAATGGCTCAGCAAGCCACACCTATCTCTCAGTTGCTCTCTGGTGATCAGACCAGTGTGTGGCTGCCTTACCTAGTTCTGCAGTTTGCTGCCTGGCTGTACTGCCATATTTACTGTTGCATGGAAGTGAATTAAACTGAGTCCTCTGTACTGCTATGTGGACTAATTAGCTGTTATATTCCTTCGTGTTCTATCTATCTATCAAATCATAAATGTCCTGGTTTTGTTTCTCTAGAGAACCCTGTCTAACACATATGGTGAAAGGATATAACCACAACACACACTCTCCTGATTTTAAACCACGCAGTATCCCCTTGTTCTATTCGAACCACTTCCTGTTGGTTTATGTACAGGTACCACAGGAGCACAATTAAATGTACGGGAATTCCCATTGTTCTCAAATGTATTCATATGCTACCCAAAGTTTGTTATGATACACAGTAAAATCCTCTGCATAGACAATAGTACATAAGTAAGCATTTTCCTTGTATCCTCTGTTTTCAGCCAAGGTCCATCTGAAATCAGCATTGATATACCTTGCTTCATGCCCTCTTTTAATACAGCCTGGATTTCTGGCAGCTTCCTGTTGACATATTGCTATAACTACTTTTAAAGTTATCTTCAATAAAATTGTACTTGCATGTCATATTAATGTTATTTTAAATTAATTTGCAGATTTTGTTGCGTCATATTTCTTTAGAATGGACACAAATATTAATCACTTCCAGTTAGTTGGCCAGATAGCTATCTTCCAAATTTCTTGACATGGACTATCACTGCATGAGCGTGTTGAAATATTTCCATTCCTATCCCTTCCTTGCTTTGCACTAATGCTTACATTGCAGCTTCAACTTCCTCTTGGCCTTTTGAACTAGTAGAACCTCAACTAATTCTTGGGTACAGAGACTCTGTATACTCCTTCCATGTTCTTTGGATTCTCCCTGCATCATTCAATAGTTTGATAAATAATCCTTCAACAGTTTAGTCCAAGGTTTGGATTTTTTCTTCTGTTCTTTCAATTTATGATATGCTGACTGTACTCATTCCTTTTGCTTTCCTAATTCCAGGTCTTTACACGTTACAATATAATTCTTTACTTTATCTTCTCAAGCTGGCCTTTCAAATTTTTCTGTTCAACTCTTTTATTTCACCATTTCTTCCATTTGCTTTAGCTGCTTTAGGTTCAAGAGCAAGTTTCACAATCTCCTCTGATATCCACTGTAGTATTTTCTTTCTTTCCTGTATTATTAATGATCTTTTTGAGGAGCCCCCAATAAAATAATTTATGATAAATAAATAAATAGCCCCAGTTGACATGACAAAAAAAAAAAGATTGATGACCTTGATGCTATTTCACAAGTCTTCTGGTAGCTGATCATTAATGTTCAATATGTCCGAACCATTCTTGAGATAGGCTCTAAATTCCGGTGAGATATTGTGATAGTAAGGTTGGTGTCAATTTAGCTTGACCAGGATCTTCAGAAGGTGCAGGTCACAGTCTCCTTGGGGGTGTGACCTATTTCATAGCTATAAGTAGACTGTGGAGAATGGGCTCACTCTTTTTCTTCCTGATGAAAAGACCCTGGACCCTACGTCTGGCTTCTTGGGATGGCAATCACCATGAGACCTGCTGACCCTAAGAGCTGTCTGTGGCCTGCCAACTGCCTGTTGACTTTGGATTCTCCCAACTCTGCCTCCACCAACCTGTGGTTTTCCTGTTTCTTGGGCTATTCCTCCAACAGCTTCATGAGTCTGGAAGGGCCTCTAGTTTGCATCTGATTTATGGGCTGGAGTTGGACTGGGGTTTCTTGTTGTGTGGACTTCTTAATGTAAAATTCTTTATTGATATAAATTTTCTTCTTCTACATGTATCAGTATCACTGGTTTGTTTCTCTAGAAACCCCAGCCGACCACAGATATAATGTAGGCTGTATTTGGGCTCTTTTGCGTTCTTATTTTAATTTTCTTCAGGTATGACTTGAACTTGCATATTAGTAATTGATAGTCTGTTACATAGTTGGCCCCTGGTCTTATTTTGTCTCAATGATATTGAGCTTCTCTATCATGTCTTCCCACAGATTTAATCAGTTCCATTCCTGTGTATTCCACATGTATATATGCCGCTCCTGTTGTTGAATAAAGATGTTTGCAATGAGGCGGTTATTGCTCTTGCAGAATTCTTTCATGCATTCTTCAGCTTCTTTTCGATCCCCAAAGCCATAGTTTCTAATTACCCTTCCTTCCTTTTTGTTTCCATGTGTGCATTCCAATTGTCAGCAATTATTAATGCATTTTCAGTACATGTGTGATCAATTTCAGACTAAAGAAGTTGGTACAATTCTTCATTGGCTTTAGTGGTTTGTGAGAAAATTTGAATAATGGTTCTATTAACCGGCCTTCCTTGTGTGTGAAGATAGATATTATTCTGTCACAGGCAGCATTGCATTTCAAGATAGATCTAGAAATGTTCTTTTTGAGGATGAAAGAGACATTCTTTTGAATTTGTCATTGTCAGCGTAGTCATTCTTATCATTTTAAGATTCAAAGGGACTATTTCAACTCACCAATGCCTAGGATACTGATCTTTATAGGTCAGATTCCGTTTTTTATGATTTCCAATTTTCCTAGATTCTTATTTTTCACGTTTCATGTTCTGATTTTTAATGAATGGTTGCAATGATTTTTCTCATTTTGAATTATAATCCATCAGCAAATGAAGGTGCCAGAAAGCTTTAGTACACTTTGTTGCTAGATGCCTTCAAGTCAGTTCTGTCTCATAATAATGCCTACACAACAGAATGAAACATTGCCTGGTCCTGCTCCATACTCAAAAATTTTGTTATGTTTGAGCCCATTGTTGTAGGAATTGTCTCGATCCATTTGATCGGGTGTCTTCCTCTTTTTGCAACACCTCCACTGTAATGTGTATGATGTCCTCCAGGGACTGGTCTGTCCTGATAACATCTGCAAAGTACAGGAGATGAAGTCTCGCCATCCTATCTGCCAAGGAACATTTAGCTGCACTTCTTCTCAGACAGATTTGTTTGTTCTTCTCTCCACCCATGGTACTTTCAGTATTTTTTGTCAGTACCTTAATTCAAATGCACCAGTTCTCCTTCAGTCGTTCTCATTCAATGTTCAAATTTCACATGCATAAGATGTGGCGGAAAATACCATGCCTTGGGCCAAGCGCAACTTAATCCTAAGTGAAATTCTTGATCTTCCGTACTTTAAAGTGGTTATGTGCAGTAGATTTGCCTAATGCAATATGTTATTTGGTTTCTTGATTGTTGTTTCCATGAGCATTAGTTGTGAATCTAAGCAACACGAAATCCTTGATAACTTCAATATTTTCTCCATTTATTATGATGTTATCTACAGCTCCTGTTGTGAGGTTTTGAGTTATCATTAAGGTGGACTCTACTTTGAGGAAGCTCTCTTTCTCGGTGATATTTTGATTGTTTTGCAATCTGAGGGGCTCATTTTCTGGCATTATATCAGACAATATTTTACTGCTATGCAGAAAGTTTTCAATGGTGAATCCCTCAGAAGTGGACTGATTGTTTTGTCGTCCTGTCAGTTCTTAGTCTGGAAGCTGTGTTGAAATCTGTTCACCGTGGGTGATCCTGCCTGGTATTTGAAGTACTAGTGGACTAACTCCCAGCATTACAGCAAAGCACAAGCTACCACAGTGCAGCAAATTGACAGATGGGGCGGGGGAGGGGAGTTGTCATTGTTAGACACTGTTAATTTGGCTCTAACTCATAGCACCCACATCCTGTTTCCTCACAGTGAATGTTGGAGACCGTTTTTGCAGCCAGTATGCCAATTCATCCCATTGAGGACCTTCTTCTTTTTTTCACCACTCCAATTTATCAAGTATGATATCCTTCTCTAGGGACTATGCTCAGCTGTTAACATGTCCAAAGTATGTGATATGAAGTCTTGCCATTCTCACATCTAGGAAGCATTCTGGCTCTACTTCCGCCAAGAAAGATTTGTTCCTTCTTCTGAAAGTCCATGGAATATTCAATATTCTTCACCAGCATCATAATTCAAAGACATCAACTTTTATTTTACCTTTCATAATTATTGTCCATTTTCAAGTACATATGAGGTGATTGAAAATGCCATAGTATGATAGTTATATAATTTTATGTCAGTTTGAAGATATGTAAAAGTGTAAGGTTGGTATCCAATCTGTCAATCACACCATAGCCTGATGGTGCCTCTTTGTGGCCATGGCCTTCTCATAAGGAGGGCCCTGGGAACCTCCCCTTCTTTTTGCATTCACCTGACTGCTCCCTGCCCACGTTGAGAGCTGCCAGAGTCTTGCCATGCTTCCATCGACCTTGGGTCCACAAGACATTGCAATCACTGGCCTTTGACATCCCTGCATTCTGCATCATTGCATGTAACTGCGTAAGTTGGAAAGGAACTTATGGGCTAGTGTTGGACTTATGGACTTGAGTTGGACTGGCCTGGGATATTTCCTTGAAATAGAAATACTATAATGACTTCTTGATAGAAAACTATTTATTGCACATATATGAGTGGCACTTGAATTGTGTCTCTAGTCAGCCTGGCTTACATCCAGTTCACTGCCATCAAGTTGATTCCAACCCTTAGCAACTCTATAGGACAGGGGAGAGATATCCCTGTGGGTTTCCAATACTGGAACTTTGTATGGGAGCTGAACTGTTGATCTTGTGTTGAGCAACCCAACTGGGTTGGTTCTGACGCATTATATTTGTAACCACTATACCACTAGGGCTCAGCTGTGCCTTATTCTTCAAAGTGACATCTTTTAACACTGGAAATTGGTCTTCAGCAAGATCTACCAGTGTACTCGGTCATATGACTTATTTTCTTTTTACACTGTTTTGATTGTGATGTGAGGGAAAATCTACAGAGTAAATTGATTTTCCTTACAATTCATGCAATGTTTTATGATATTGATTGCAATACCTACAATGCAATACTACTTTTCCTATTCCCTCCCTTTGTTTGCCGTTTCCATTGGTCTTTCGTTCCCATTCCTTCCTGCCTTCTGAGTAACTCCCTGACAAATGCTGGGCTCTGAATTGTACATCGTTGACAGTATAGGTCTCCTATTTGGGGGCTGAAAGTTGAGCCATGGAGGTGAGGTCAGGTGTCAAATGGGAATTCCACTAGTGCCTATCATATCCTAAGGTTAGTCTTCTTATTTTGAGTTCTACATTTTCCCAAGTTGATCCAGGGCCTACTACTGTGAGTACCCTCAGAGCAATCTGCAGTGAGAACCCTATGCTATCTTGGTCTTCTGGACTCAGCCCTGTGGAGCCTGGGCTTCATGTGGTCAGTGAATCCCTTTCACCTTCTTTTGATGCTATCTGTGTAATTCTGTATTTTGAATTTCTCTTCCATTTTTTCAGCTAGTGAAATGCACATGCTTTTCATTTTTGCTGTCCTAATTCCAGGTCTTTGCACCTTTTCATATAATTCTTTATTCCATCTTTTTTAATTCCCCTTTGAAATTTTGTGTTCAGCTTCTTTATTCAGCGTCTTTACTTCATCAATTATTTCTATATTTCTCTCTCTCTCTTTTTCGTACTTCATCATTTCTTTCATTGGCTTCAGCTACTCCACATTCAACGTGACATCCATTTTGTCTTTTCTTTAGTTTCTATCTTTTTAATTATCTTTGAATTTCTTTATTTATGATGTTCTTGATATTATTGCAGAACTCGTATCATCTCAGGTGATTTGTGTTCAATGTGTCAACTTTCTCCTTGAAGTATCCTCTAATTTAGATGAGATATACTCAAATTCATACGTTGACTCTTGGGGACTTGTTTTAATATTGTTGGAATTCGAGTTGAATTTGCCATTGATGGTTTGTTCCACAGTTGGTCTCCAGTCTCGTGACTGATGATATTGAACTTCTTTATACCGTAAATACTTGAGTATAAGCCGAGTTTTTTTCTGCACATTTTTTATGCTGAAAAAGCACCCCAGCTTTGGGGGGTAAAATTAGTTGCCTTGGGTTATACTCGAGTATATATAGTAGTTTATTTCAACAGATGTAGTTGATTTAATTCCTGTGTATTTCTATCCAATATACATGATCCATGTCTATGGTTACTGTTTACATCACTGAAAAATAAATGTTCAATCAATAAGCCATCCTTATTGGAATATTCTGTCATGAGATCTCCCATGTGGCTTCCATCCCCATGGCCATATTTTCTAACTAGTGATCCTCCTCCTTAGTTTCCAATTTTTGCATTCAAGTCATCAGTAATCTTGATTGCATGTTTCATCAATTTCAGACTGAAAAGGTTGGTAAAAATCCTCAATGGCTTTATTGTTAGCATTAGTGGTTGGTGTGTCAATTTGAATAATAACTTTATTAATTATTCATCCTTGTAGGTGTAATATATCCTACACCTAACAATGGTGAACATTGGAATCGATGTTGAAACATTCTCTTTTTTAACATGAAAGTCATCCATTCCTTTCAAATTTGTTACTCTGGTATGTAAACCATATTATTATGACATTCAAAATGGCCAATACCAGTCTATTTCAGTTCAATAACACCTAGAGTGTTTGATCTTTATGTGTTCCATTTTGTCATGGTTTCCAATTTTTCTAGATCCATATTTCATGCATCCCATCTTCTTGTTAGTGGTTATTGCAGTACTGCTGTTTCTTCTCATTTTGAGTCATTGCCACATCAACAAATATAGGTCCTGAAAACTTTATATCACTAAGGTCAACTCTACTTTGAGGAGACAGCTCTTCCCCAATTATATTTTGAGTGTCTTCCAACTTGAGGGGTTCATCATCCTGCACTATATGAAAAAATATTCCACTGCTATCAATGTGCTCCACAAACACCACTATTTTTTTCAGATGTAGATTGGCAGGTTATTCTTTCTAGTCTATTTAGCTTGTAAGCTTTTCTGAAAATTTTCCACCACGGGTAACTATGCTTGTGTTTGAAATACCAGTGGTATATCTCACAAGTTATGATAGTGCAAGAACCTGACATGTCTGACAACTTGGCATGCTAGCCTAATTCCGAATGACCAGCATATCTCTCTTCCTGCTTTCTCTAGTTTCTGTAGACCACTGTACCTGAGCATGCATGGCTTAGGAGGTTGTGGAGTTAATTCTTGCTTCCTGGAGTAACCCTTAACCAATGACCCATAGGAGTTGTTGGACAAATAGCCACACTCCCTCACATTCTGGGCAGAATAACTAGTGGATTTTCTAGAGTGTCTCCAGTAAGATAAACCTCCAGTTGCTCACAATTTTAAATTGTTTGATAATGTACTTTTCATTGGCTGCCTTCTTTCCCTTTTCTGTTTCCCATTTCCTTATTGATATCTCCCCCAAAAATGGCTTAATTAAAACCTTTGTCTCAGGATCTAATCCTATGGGGAACCAAAACTCAATCACACAAGACATTTGTCAAATCATGGACTTAGTGGTTATATCTATTATATGTGTAGGTCATGGAAGAGGAGAATTCATACCATCACTTTGAATAGTCATTCGGAGTGCCAACTGGGTCCCCAGCATAGATCCTGGACATCAAAACTCACTGTTTCCTGCATCATAACACTTCCTTTTAGACTTCTGTCATTCAAATAAACTCAACAAATAGCTTGCTGTCTCACTTCAAATTGTGTAGTTTGCAAATATGGCTATGTTTTCATTGTGTGTTTAGCACTGGACAAATCAGCTTTGACCAGGAAGGTGAAGTCATGTGGAGAAAAAAACCAAAAACACTAGCAGCTGTGTGTTGTGGAAGAAAACCCTGTGGATGAAGTGCAATTTTTAGGGAACAGAGACCAGCAAGATAAACCAATAAGTGTCCACTGTTCTGATGTTAAGGAGAACCCTGGTGAGGCAGTAATTAAGCACTTAAGGGCTAATCAATCAGCAGTTCAAAACCCCCATCTTCCCCAAGGAAGAGTTACGATGTGGCAGTCTGACCCCCTTAAGATTTACATTTATTACCACTACCAACTGATCTGAGAGGGATAGCATTAGGGAATCCTGCATAGCATTCTTAACGAGCTCTAATGGCAGAGTGGACTCCTCATTGAGCTCCTAACCACAAAGTAAGTGGTTCTAACCTATCAGGTGGTCCATGTGAGAAATATGAGTTTGTCTGCCCTGGTAAAGATTTAAGCCTTGGAAAATGAAAGGGTGAAGTTCTATTCTATCTTGTAGGGTCTCTATGAGTCAGCTTCAACACAATGATAATGAGTTTGCTTTGGAATTTTGGGATAGAAAGGAGAAATATGTGCAACAAAATTTAAACTTATTTTAAAAGTTCAGGGGTATTGCTCAGAGAGAGATTCTTGGAACCCACAAGACTGTTGTCCTTAGGCACCTTCAGATCTGGAACTGAACTCACTCCCTTGGCTCAATCTTCAGCCAAACAATAGGTAGATCTATAAGGTAAAAAGTAACACTAATCAACTATTTGAATCAAAAGGATATAATTTATTCAAAGATAAAGTTCAGAAGGGTCAGGAAAGAAGGGGGAATGGAAACAGGAAATACAAGGAGGAAGTGCGATAAGTGATATTACGTTGAGCAGACTGCAGTCAATATCATGAAGCAAAATATGTGTGAACTGTCACATGGAAAATGGATGTATTCTGTAAAGCTTCACCCATCTCACAATAAAGAGATTTTTTTTCAGCCTTGGAAACCTATGAGGCAATACTATTCTGTCCTATAGGGTACCCATGAGTTGAAATCAACTCAGTGGCAATGGGATATTGATGCTGATGCTTTCTTCCGATTCTAAAAAATAGGGTTATTAGCAATTATTGTGGAAATAGCATGAATGAGACTATGTAAATGGGGTTGGTTACAGATAAATTCTTGTAAATGTTAAAGGATAAGTGATTCAGGATGGACTTACCCAAAAAGAGAAAATTATTGCAAGATTTTGTTCCAGGGATAAAATAAAAATAGGCTTCCTGTGGGTAAGACTTAAGCCTATAGATATGGAATTTAAGGAACTGGTATTCCATGATGGTCACCTTCCCGACACAATCACTCAAGACAAAAAGTGGGTGTATAAACAAATGAGGTGAAGAAAGCTTATGGAGCCTATCTATCAAAAGATAGTCTAGGGTTTTAAAGACTAGAAGGTTCACAAGTGGCCATCTAACTCAGAAGCAATAAAGCACACATGAAAGAAGCACACCAGCCTGTGTGATCACAAGATGTAGAAGGGATCAGGTATCAGGCATAAAGAACAAAAAGAATCATATCATTGTGAATGGGGGGGGGGGACAGTTAGGAGATCCAAGATCTATCTGTAGGCAACTGGACAACCCCTTACAGAAGGGTCGCTGGGAGGAGATGAGCCAGTCAGGATGCAGTGTAGCAACGATGAAACATATAACTTTCCTCTCGTTCCTAAATGCTACCGCGCCCACTATCATGATCCCAATTCTACCTTACAAACCTGGCTAGACCAGAGAATATACACTGGTCCATATAGGAACTGGAAACACAGGGAAACCAGGACAGATGACCCTTTCAGGACTGGTGCTGAGAGTAGCAATAACAGGAGGGTGGAGGAAAGGTGGGGTAGAAAGAGGGATCTGATTACAAGGATCTACATATAACCTCCTCCATGAGGGAGGGACAACAAAAAAGTGGGTGACGGTAGATGTCGGACAGTGTAAGATAGGACAGAATAATAATTTATAAATTATCAAGGGTCCATGAGGGAGGGGGAGGGGGAAGGAGGGGAAATGAGGAGCTAATACCAAGGGCTCAAGTAGAAAGCAAATGTTTTGAGAATGATGATGGCAACAAATGTACACAGTGGATTTATGTATAGATTGTACTAAGAGTTGTAGGAGCCCCCAATAAAATGATTCTTTTTAAAAACCTCAAAGAGCAAAACACACTATGATTTATTGTACACCAATGATACTTAAATAAAATTACATAAAAGAGCGGAAAAAGAAATGGAATTTAAGGTAAAGAAAGTATTCCCTTTGAAGACCATATTGCAAATATATATTTAGGCAGGCAATTGGATAAAGACATTTTCAGTCTGGGCTTCTATACCTGCCATCTGTCTGTTATGAAAAGTATAATTAGCAACTAGAATCTCTCATACAAAATCAACTCAATATTGTCTTTCTGGTCTGACTTCCGTGGTGTTCTACTGTGCTTTGATGGAGCTCATCATATCATGACTCTATAACAAGATTGAGGAGTTATTTGCATTCTTATGTGGAAGGTAAATCTGTTTGGCCATTCTGTTAGACTAGTTCATTTTCTTTCCTACCATCCCATCTGCCATTTTAATTCAAAACAAGGAGAAAGGCATGTATGTGCCTTTTGAGGAAGGAGAAGATTTTGGTGTGGAAGAAATTCTCTTCTAGACTGCAAGGTAAGTATTTACCCCCTCTAGCCCTGTTGGAGGAGGGGAAAAAGAAGAGAGACAAGGTAAAGAGAACAACCTAGTTAGCTTCATGCCTCCTTACTTTACCTGGTGATTGAGGGGAATATCAGTGACTATGGACCTGTTGTGCTCCCCATTTGGAAGCATGAAGAATAGAGGCTGCCAGGCAGAGCAGCCCTATGGGAAGTCACTGAAGACAAACATATAGAGAGTGCCATCAAGTCTACTGTGATCCATGGAGACCTTATATGAAATGGAATGGAGTGCTGTCTTATCTGGCACCATTGTCACACATTCCTGAATGTTGAAGTCCATTGTTGCAGCGATTAGGTCAATCTGCCTCAACAAGGATCTTCCCTGTCCCTCTATTTCATCAAATATGATGTCTTCCTCTAGCAATTGTCCACTGATAGTGTGTCCAAAACACATTAGTCAGTCAGTGTTCTCTTGTGATCCATAAGGTTTTCTTTCAGTAATTTTTGGAAGTGGACGGTCAGGCCCCTCCTCCTTGTCTGTCTTAGTCTAGAAGCTTCACTGAAACCTGTCCACCATGGGCAATCCTGCTGGTATTTGAAATTCTGGGAACAGAGCTTCCAGCATCATAACAATACACAAACCATTATAGTACAACCAACTTTCAGATGAGTGGAGGATATCTATATCTATATCTATATCTAAATCTATATCTAAATCTATATCTAAATCTATATCTAAATCTATATCTAAATCTATATCTATATCTAAATCTATATCTAAATCTATATCTAAATCTAAATCTATATCTATATCTATATCTATATCTATATCTATATCTATATCTATATCTATCTATCTATCCATCTCTATCTCTATCTCTATCTCTATCTCTATCTCTATCTCTATCTCTATCTCTATCTCTATCTCTATCTCTATCTCTATCTCTATCTCTATCTATATCTATATCTATATCTATAGATAGATAGATATATGGAGGGAGAGAGTAAAACTGGCAATGCAGTCTGATTAGGCAGTATTCTGATGATCTGCTGCTAACAGAAAGTATCCCCACAATTAAGATCTTAAAGTAATGATAATATCAATTTTGCTCACAAATCTGCAATCTGGGCAGAGCTCAGTGAGGACACTAGTTTTGGCTTCATCAAGCATTAGCTGGGGTAGCTCAAAGACAGAGGCTGCAGCTCTCTTAAGACTCACTCCCTCACACGACTGATACTTCTGTTGGTTGGAGCTCAAGAAGAACCCTATATGTGACATTTTCATTTGGCTTGGTCTTCCTTGCAATATCCTGACAGGGTCCCAATGGTGAACAACCCAATACGACCAGGTGGAAGTCACAGAGCAACACTTCTGGCATAGTCAAAGGCCTGCCAAGATGCAAGGAAGTGGGAAAGCAGGCCCTGTTTCTGGAAAAATGAACACAAACTCATCTTGTAACAAGAGAATGTGCGATGTGCAACATTAGGACAGTCATCTTTGAAGGACACAACCTGCCACGAGCCAAGACACAGAGACAGATTTCTATGAAAGCGGAAGGGTAGGACTTAGACTTAAAGATAAAGCCACAGACTTCATAGGACAAGAGCAATAGGGAGACAAGCAAAGGAAAGCTCTAGGACGCAAGCCTAACATGGCTAAAGATAGGGACAATGTCAGGACTGAACTGGAAGCAAGCAGACACCTGTGCAAGGCAGAACCCGTGAAGTTGTGAGTGCCTTCAAAGCTAAGTCAAAGTACCTTGGGGCGTGAGAAGGGAAGGAACAGGAGAAGGAATTAATGGGTAGGTTTATGGAATTTGTAAGTCTGGGGACAGAGCATCAGGAATAGCTGGGTTCTGGCACTCAGTTGATACCATCAGAGTTTGAACCTTTTCCTTTCAGTGCTGTTTCCTTTTGAGTTTCACGCAGGCTTCCTGATGACAGCTGTAGTTTTATCTAGAAGCTCAGGAATTCTATTAGAGAGAGGCTCTTTTCCTTTCTAATCATTGGTGGTACTATCAGGTAAGCATTGGATTGCTAACTGCAAGGTTGCCAGTGCTACCCTACCAGCTACCTCATAGGGAAAAAGATGGAACTTTCTGCTCACATAAATATTTAGTGTCTGAGACACCCAACAGGGGCCTTCTATGATTCAAAATGGACTCATTGGCAATGGGGTAATTGTTTCTGGGGCATTTTTAGGGTTAGATAGCATTAACCTAGCATGAGTCACATACTGAGTCTGACCCAGTCCCTTTGGACAGAGGAAAGTCATGCCCTGACTAGGCAGGCCTGGAGCTGGCAGATTGGAACAATGCCAGCAGAAGCATGGAGATGGAGCATGGTGGAAGAGTGATCCCAAAGATACAAGCCATGTGCTGTGAGTGGAAGAAGGGCAAATGAATGCTGCATTAATTAACCAGTTATTGACAAAATGAGGTTGCATAACCAATGGCTCCAAAACCCAGCAGTTCAACACACAGCCCAACCCCTTCCCTCCCACACACACAGTTCTTAAAATTCAGCATCAGGGAGATTAACTGGAACTGTGAACTTGGCACTTCAGGGCTTGGAAGAGATGACAGTGCATGTAAAGGCCTTGGGGCAGGAGAGATCTTGGTGTGACTGAAAGCCCAGAAGAAGACTAATTTGGGGGAGGTGAGATAATAGGATGGAGTTTTCAGTGAGCATTTCCTTGAGAGACTTCAAGCAAAGGCGATTTTTCTATATTCATGTTTTAGAAGTAGATCTCCACCCATTGGGTAAAGCTTTGGGTAATGGATTGGTGTTGGTATGCAGGGAAAAAATAAATGGGCTTGTTATGGATTAGGAGCCTGTGGTAGTCACCTAATCTTGTGTCGAGTTAAGGATTAGGAGTGTAGGCGTGGAGTGTAGGCTGCCAATCTGGAGATAGTCAGTTAGATTTTTATGTGGGCATAGCCTTCTCCTGAGAACTCTGAGAAATCTGGTACTTCCTCCTTGGAGGTGGAAGACACCTCTCTCTCTCTCTCTCTCTCTCTCTCTCTCTCTCTCTCTCTCTCTCTCTCTCTCTCTCTCTCTCTCTGCTACTCGTTGGGAGACATCACAGAAGGCAAGCCAAATGGATGCGACCAGACCTCTGAAGCCAAAGAAGCCTCAGAGAGATCGCTGCCAGCACTAAGATGCTTACAATGCCACTGGATCCACAAGACTTTCCACCCATTGGCCTGTGATTATCCTGCATTCAGCATCACTGCACAGGTTTCATGGGTCTGAAAAGGAATTTATAGATTGGTATCAGACATATGGGCTAATATCAGACTTATGGATTTGATCTGCACTGGGCTGGGACGTTTGCTTAATGTACAGTTACTGATTGATATAAAACTCTCTCTCTGGACTTATAAGGTAGAATTAGACCAGAACATGTACTCTGGTACAGACAGGAGCTGGAAACAGGGAATTCACGACAGATGATCTCTTCAGGACCAGTGGTGAGAGTGGCAATACCAGGAGGGTGGAGGGAAGGTGGGGTAGAAAGAGTGAACCGATTACAAGGATCTACATAAAACCTCTGCCCTGGGGGACGGACAACAGAAAAGTGGGGGAAGTGAGATGTTTGACGTGTAAGATATGCCAAAATAATTTATATATTATCAAGGATTTATGAGGGAGGGGGAGGAGGATGGAAGTGGGGAAATGAGGAGCTGATACCAAGGGCTCAAGTAAAAAGCAAATATTTTGAGAAGGATGAGGGCAACACATGTACAAATGCACTTGACACACAATGGGTGGATGGATGGATGGATGGATGGATGGATGGATGGATGGATGGATGGATGGATGGATGGAATGACTGTGATAAGAGTTGTATGAGCCCCCAATAAAATTATCAAGGGTTCATAAGGAGGGGGGAGTGGGGAGGGAGGAGAAAAATGAGGAGCAGGTGCCAGGGGCTTATGTGGAGAGCAAATGTTTTGACAATGATGAGGGCAATGAATGTATAAATGTGCTTTATAATGGATGGATGGATGGATTGTGATAAGAGTTGTATGAATCCCTAATATAATGATTAAATAATAGGGAAATGATTTTTAAAAACCACCAACTCTCTCTCATACACATGAGTCTCCCTCGATTTTCTCTAGCATACCCAGACTAATACACAGTTCGCCCCTGTCCTATAGGGCGGCTATGAGTTGGCATGGACTTGAGGGCAGTGGGTTTGTTAGGGCTTTGGAGTTCAGCAGGCCTTTGTTGGTGTGTTTGAGTCTATTTTTGTAGCTGTTGTGTGCAGGTCAGTGGCTCATCTTCCAGCACTCTATAGGACCATATTTTGTTGTGACCCATAAGGCTTTCATTTGTTAATATTTGGAAGTAGATCACCAGGTCTTTCTTCCTAGTCTGCCTTAGGCTAGAGCAGTGGTTCTCAATCTGTGGGTTGTGACCCCTTTTGGGGTCCAGCGACCTTTTAACACGAGTCACCCGATTCATGGCAGTAGCAAAATTACAGTTATGAAGTAGCAAGGAAAATGATTTTATGGTTGGGGGTCACCACAACATGAGGAACTGTATTAAAGGAAGGTTGAGCACCACAGGGCTCGAGGTTCCACTGAAGCCTGCCCATCATTGCTGACCCTTCTGGGGTTTGTCATATCGGTGGCACGGCTTCCAATTTCACAGCAACACTCTAGCTACCACTGCACCACGAACTGATAGACAGGTGGTGGACTGTTCTTAAAAGCCACCTGAGTTACGATGCTTTGTTTTGACAGCCCTGGAAAATGGATACAGAATCTAGTTTCATAGTCAATGCAAGACACACCTTGGGGCAGTAGGGATGGCATGAATTGAATAGATTCAAAGTATATTTAAGGGAGAGGAAGGATGACAGTTAATGCCTGGGGGGGGGGGTGTGCAAGAAGGAAGGAAGCAGAGACACCATTGATATTAAGTGCCTGAGTTAAGACAGGAATTTCCAGGGAAGCTGGTGAGTCATGATGGGAGAATTTCACACTCCCCGGGGACAGGGGGAGCATTGATTAGTTTATATGTTGCGCATCTTCTCAGACAATAGAGGCTTTGTCATCCTCAAATGAAGCATGCAGTTGGAGCTCAGAGACGGCATGCAGTGCAAATGAAGACTGGGTTGGTTGAGATGGGTGGACCAGGGCCACTAGTCAATTCTGAGGAGCTTCAGCAAACCTGCCCAGTGTCTCTTGGAGAGTGGGCATGTCTCATAGCCACAAAGGGCCTTTTAATGTTTTACCTCCCACTGCAGCAGCGTGAGTCTCTATCAGCTCATCCTGGAAAGGAAACATACTACCTGCCATCAGGTTCATTTCTTCAAAAAGGATGGAAGAATACAAATGAAAGACTACAATTTGAAGGGGTCTTAGGCAGACTATCAGGCTCATTAAAGCTTCATTTATTAAAACTTCATTATTCAGAGACATTCTTCCAGTAGGATGTATGCTGGGGTGGGGGTGGGCATGATGAGGAAGGCTTGGAGCAGGGTAGGGGAACAACCCCACACCCCCAAAAAATACCTTCCCACGAAGCAATTCCAGTGGGCACAGATTAGATAGAAGTTTCATCCTCTGGTCACTTGATGTTTGTCCCTCTCTTTTGTCTGAATGCTCTTTCCACATTGCTCAGATGAAGCATCAAATTTATATTAAAATGCAAGTTAGGAAGCATCATCCCCAACCAACCCTGTTCATCAAAATGGTAGTGCTCTCTCCGGGTACCCTGAGTTCAGTTTGTCAACAAGTTGAAGCAGTTGAGCTGGGGCTCTGTGAGGCCCAGGAGCATGAGTTCATTAATATCCGACCCATAATGCCTTGCTGTGTTTGTGCCAACAAAGACCTGTCACTCCTTACCTAAGGATTTACTCACTCCTTGAAACAGGCATTTATTTACACACAGTTTGACCTCATGATGGTGTTCAGCAGATGTGGATCTTACTTATTTGCATTGTTCTGTGACAGTTGCAAAATTCGTTAGTGGCTCAGGGATCAATCCTCTGTGGACTGCCCTGAAGCTAGATGAAGCAAGCGGGTTCTTGCTGATTCATCCTCCCTCCTTAGGATTGCTTGCTAGTCAGAATAACATAGTGCCCATTAAAGAAACCGCCTGTAGCAGTTTAAATTTGTGACCTGGGGGGGAGGGAGGGTCATGATCACAAGTGACAGAAACTGACGCTTGACTAACTTAGGGGAAAAGGCCTATAGGTGGATAAATGGTGGGAAGACAAGAACATGTGGCAAATGCCTGGGCAATCTCAGGGCTGTGAAGCAGGTACTGGCGAAACACTCCTCCTGAGGCCAAAGCGTGCCCTCTGTAGTACATTAAATTACATTCACACACACCCATTCATGTTCACATGGAACCTGAGGCTATGGCCTTACTTGGAGAGGAGGTCTTGGCAGATGTGCTTAGTTAAGGATTTCAAGAGCTCCATCTTTCTGGGTTTAGATTTCAGATGGATGCTACATGCACTGATTGGTGTGTTCTTATAAGAAGAGGACTGGGCACACAGAGACCCCGTGTGAAGACACTGGCAGAGATTGGATCAGTGCATCTACAAGCCAAGAAATATCAAGGATTAGCAGCAGTGACCAGAAGCAGAGAGAGGCTACTTTGATTCTCCCTCAGAGCTCTCAGAAGGAATGAATCTTGCCCACACCTTAATTTTAACCCTTGGCCCTTCAGAAAAGTGAGAGAACAAATGCCTGCTGTTTAAGTCACTCGATTGGTAGCCATTTGTTACAGCTACCCAAAAGAACCATTATGGATTGATCTGTAGCCCCCTCAAAATATGTGAGAAATTTGAACCTTGGTGGACATGATCCTGTTTGAAAAGAATGGAGTTCTTTTGTAATATAAATGAGGCCCTAAGGCCACTGGAGATCCCCTCATTGAGGAGTTTAGAAGAGGAGATGGGTCAGTCAGGGTGCGAGGTAGTACCGATGAAGAACACAGCTTTCCCCCAGATCCTGGATGCTTCCTGCCCCCAACTACCATGATCCAAATTCTACCTTGCAGGGCTGGATATGGCAGAGGTTGTACACTGGTGCATACGGGGGCGGGAGGCACAGGGAATCCAGGGTGGATGATACCTTCAGGACCAAAGGTGTGAGGGGCAATGATGGGAGAGTGGAGGGTGAGTGGGTTGGAAAGGGGGAACTGATTAAGAGGATCCACATGTGACCTCCTCCCTGGGAGATTGACAGCAGAGAAGGGGGGGATGGAAGACTCGGGATAGGGCAAGATATGACAAAATAACAATGTATAAATTACCAAGGGTACATGAGGGAGGCGGAAGCAGGGAGCGAGAGGAAAAAAAAGGAGACCTGATGCAAAGGGCTTAAGTGGAGAGCAAATGCTTTGAGAAGGATTGGGGCAGGGAATGTGCGGATGTGCTTTATACAGTTTATGTGTATATGTATGAATTGTGATAAGAGTTGTATGAGCCCCTAATAAAATGTTAAAAAAAGAAAATGATTAGGGCAAAGAATGTACAGATGTGCTTTATACAATTGGTGTATGTATATGTATGGATTGTGATAAGAGTTGTATGAGTCCCTAATAAAATGTTAAAAAAAATGAGGCCATATAAGAATAGGCTTGAGCCTAAACCTAAAAACTTCTGAGTTAAAGGCCAGGATAGACCCAGTAACACACAGTACGGGGAGAAAAATAGCGAGGAATGCCAAGGAACTTTCTGGTATCCACAAAGAAGGACCCTGACCTAGAGTCGCACCCCAAATTTGAACCTGTAAGCTCCAAAGCAGGGGGAAAAGTGTTTTAAGGCTACTGACTTGTTGGATAATTTTTGGTTAAGGAGATTAAGACAAGAACTTAAGACATCCTCCAATCCTTCCTCTGGCTTCGTTCCATTTTTCTCACATTCAAGAGTCCTCCCAGAGGATTCAGTCAGGTGGTGGTTGTTGTTGTTGTTCAGTGTCATAGGGAGGGTTTGGATTCATTGTGACCATACATACAACATAATCATACACTACCCGGTCCTGTACCATTCTCACAGTTGTTCTTAAGTTTGAGCCCATTGTTGCAGCCACTGTGTCAATCCCTTTTGTTGAGGGCCTTCCTCTTTTTCATTGCCCCTCTACTTTCCAGAACACGATGTCCTGCTCCAGGGACTGATCTCTCCGGACAACATGTCAAAGTTAAGGCGAAGTCTCATTATCCTTGCCCTGAGGAACATTCTGGCTGTACTTCATCCAAGTTAGATGGGTTTGTTCTTTTGGCAGTCCATGGTACATTCATTACTCTTTTACATCAATACTAATCAAATATATCTATTCTTCTTTGGTCTTCCTTATTCAGTGTTCAACTTTCACATGAATATGAGACAGTTGAAAATACCATGGCCTGGGTCAACCCGCCCCAGTCCTCAAAGTAATCTCTTGCTTTTCAACACTTTAAAGAGGTCTCATGTACCAGATTTGACTAGTGAAATGTGTCATTTGTTCTCTTCTCTGCTGCTTCCCTGAGAATTGATTGTGGATTCAAGCAAGACAAAATCCTTGACAATTTCGATCTTTCCTCCATTTATCATGATGTTATCAATAGGTCCAGTTGTGAGGGTCTGGGCTTTCTTTACATTGAGTCATAATCCAAACTGAAGGCTTTAATCCTTCATCTTCAACAGCAAGTGAATCAAGTCCTTCTCATTTTCAGCAAAATTGTGTCATCTGTATAATGCAGGTTGTTAATAAGCCTTCCTCCAACCTGATGCTCCATCAGGCACTGCCCCTTAATGAGTTTAAGTTATGAAGGATAGTCCTCCATAGGCACATTGATTATTACACTACCCCCCTCACATAATAAATTCAGAGAGAGAAAATTTCCCCAAAGCAATGGAAAGCTTACTAGAGAAGTGGAGGGTGCTCAAAGCCAAAGGTGACACAAACTGGAAGTCAATACTAGTTTTCAATACTTGCAGTTACCTAATAGTTCACTGCACTATCTACGAAAAGGTGAGGAGAACTGGGGCAATTCCATTAAAAAAAGACAATGCAGGGTATATAAGTCCGTCATTCCTCTGGAGAAGAAAAACACATAGTTGGGTTGTAGAGCTTTGTTTGCTAATCAACCGAATGTAGTTGTAAGGCAGGGGTGTGTGTGCACGCATGTGTGTGCATGTGTGTGTGTGTGTGTGTGTGTTGGAGGGAAGGGCTTGCCATTCTATTTCATATCCAGGAGAAAGATGAGCCTCTTCCCATATCTTTTGCTCTGTGGCAAGTTACTGATCTACAAGGAACTTTTATTTGACAAGGACATTGCCGAAAAAAAAAAACGGGAAGCTTGTGTTCATCTCTGGTGAGAGGTGGAGTCAAAGAGATGGGCTTTATGACAGACACCATGATTGTGCAACCAAACTATGAAATGGCCTCATACATTCAACACACATTTGCTGCACCTCCCCAGTGTGCTGCCCACATATTACCAGGCAGAGTGTTTTATGGGCAGCATTTTAGAGTTAGGCAGGCAGAGGGAGTGTCTTTGTGGGTGTTGCCTTTACCAGTCCTTGGATTGTTCTGGGACAGGCATGTCTTTTTCCTCTAAAGTAACTGATCGCGTGTAAAGAAGGAGTATGTATATACTCAGTAAGACGGGTTAAACCAAACCCAACCTATGACAATCATCTCAATTGGAACACATAGCAACCCTATACAAATACCCGTAGGGTTTCCAAGTTTGTAACTCTTTTGGGGGGTCAACAACCATATCCTTCTCTTGCAGAACCACTACAGAGTTGACCGTTGTGTTAGCAGCTGAATGCTTAATCACTGTGCCCATTTTGTTTGCTGAGCCGCCCTCAAAACACTGAACAGGTTTTCTGGGTACCAAGTATGTCCACTTCTATGTCTGACATAGGGTGTTTGCTGAGCCGCCCTCAAAACACTGAACAGGTTTTCTGGGTACCAAGTATGTCCACTTCTATATCTGGCATAGGGTGTTTTCTCCAAGTTGATAGGAGGTGCAAATCAGTTACTAGGGGTTTGGCAGAGTCAGTATGGAAACTGCGAGGGTGTGTGAAATTTGAACCAGAGTAGAACAATTCCAAGACACTTCCTAGGGATTCCTGGCATATAATATGCAAATGATAGTCAAGATATATAACTGTGTCTCTGTTCTTGGTTCTGTCAGTACCTGGTGTGGCCACAAAGGAGAAACCTGTTCTCCTGCTATTTTGAGCATCTAGTGTGAATGACAGGAGATAAGTCACATGCTAATGAACCCTGGTGGTGTAGTAGTTAAGCACCATTTTGCCCGGCTATCAAAGGATATAGCGTCTGGGGTCTTAAAGACTGGAAGATAAACAGGGGACCATCTAGCTAAGAAACAACAAAGCCCACATAGAAAAAGCACACCAGCCTACCCCAACATGATCGCTGAAGACAAAGCGGGTGCATAAGCACATGCGAGCATGTTTTCTTGATGTGCAATCACCCTTTACATGCAACTCTCTTATACATACGTGTTTCTGTGGATTTGTTTCTCAAATGCACCCAGACTAACATAAGCAGCGTGGAACGCATTTAAGAAGCCTAGACAAGGGCAGGGAAGGATATTCGGAGGGACTGGATCCAGAATTAGAGAGGAAGGAGCCCTGGTGGCAAAACGGGCTGCTAGCTCCCTGTCCCAAGGGGGACAATGAGACTACTGGCTCCCATGAAGATTTACAGTCTTGAAAACTCCATATAGGGTCACTGTGGTTGGAATCTACTGGACGGCAGTGACCTTTTGGGATTGAAGGTGGAAGCCACCAATGACTTCCTGCCATTGAGCCAAGGAGCCTCCGGAGAGTGTGTGAATTTCTGGAATGTAGTGAACAACCTCTGCACATCTGCTTTTCATGCTGCCCAAGTCATGCCCTTGGCCTTTGCTTAAACATATTCATCCAGAAGTGAACCATCACAGCTGCTCCCTCGGGAAGCTGGGGGCTGAGCTCTCTGGTTCCACTCTGTCAGCATTTCTGGTCCGGGTACCTCCCCTCTGCCCCGGCACAGGCAATGTGCTTTTGGAAGCAATGCTCCCTGGGTAGTGGGTGTGATTTGCCTCCTCTGGCCTAACATGATGAATGCTGAGAGGGGGTGGATCCTAGGGGGTTAAACTCTCTGAACTTTACCTAGCCCAGGGGAAAACTTATTATTTAAAGTAAGTTTTAGACAGAATCTTTAGAAAGATAAATTGTTAACTATGTACACAATTACTCCCCAACACATAGGCTCAACCTCATAGGCTGTGGATGACCTTGAGCAGGTGCTCAGTCACAATGGGTTTCTATCAGGATTGAGAGTTCAGCTCTCTCAACTCTCCAACTGGTTATTAGCACCATAGTCGCGTTTCTATTTATGTAATTACTTTGTTTTAAGGGGGAAAAGACTCCCAATTCAACTATATTTTATTAGGAACTCCTTTGCTAAGTTTTACACAAGAAAAAGGCACACACTGCTGTTCTGGATGAAGGAGAGCATCCGCATAAGGCCAAAATGGTGTCGGAAGGACCCACAGCCACAGTGACTTAAATAAAATGACACCCATTCTGTCCTGCTGACTCTGACTCATAATGACTCTGTGTAAGGATCCTGAAGTTGCTACCTTTCCAGGAAGCAATAACCTCATCTTTCTCCTGTGGAATGACTAGTGGCTTTGAACCAGCGACCTTGCTCTTCATAGTCCAACACTATCCAGCATTACCACCTGGGCTCCTGAAAATTTAAACAAAACATAGAATACAAACAACTTTGTCACAAAATTGTGACTGAAGACAGATCAAATCATGGAGTTTCAGGAGGGCCTGTGAGAGCATGAGCGGGACCTTCATTGGGATGTGCACACTACCGTATATCGTTGAGTCGGGCCCGGGGAGTGGACGCAAGCACACTGCCTGAGGGACAAGCTTTCCACTGCCAGTCAGCAGTAGGAAAGAACTCAATGGCGGCTGAATCTGTGGCCCCTCAAAATGGATGTAAGGTCTCCACATAGACTCTCACTGTGAGCCACAGCCTATTGCTCAAAATTTAAGCTCAAATACGACTTAAACGCCAAACATTCTGTTTCCTTAAAATAGTGTACTTCCAGGATCAGCTAGAAGTCTGCATGACCTATCAGATCTCAACGCCGATCTCAAATCACTTCACATGATCCCTTCTACCAGTCATGTCAAGGACAACTAGAGGTCTGCATGAGCGAGCCCAAATCGCCTCCTCACTTACCCATTCCAGAGGCTGTGCCTGTACAACCTATCGACTAACACATTCCCATATGCCGTGGTTATGAAACCAACCATCATGCTGGAATAAGGACCAATCACGATGCAAGGGTCAGGGTCAATGGGAAAGCAAAATAGGGACTGTGGGGAGCCAAGAGGGGTCCCATCACTCAATCCCTAAACCTGATCTAATGTCACTAGACTGGGGTCTTCTTCACATCTCAAGGGCACCCGATTCATGATTGAAGTGAATTGTGCTTATTCAATCTTTGTTCTGCTTGCTGTCCTGCTGTGCTGCATCCTCTTTTTGCTTTTTTGTGCATGGCTCCCTCTGTTCTGGTGACAAATGGCCTGAGAGGGATTTGATATAGGGAGAAAGCCCACCCACATCAACTGTCACCAGAAGCAGACACTAAGTCCATTTCTCTCACCTCACAGAACTATGCACACCAGACACTGGTAGGGCTGCCTGGGAGGGGAACACTTAGTGCAGTGGTTCTCAACTTGTGGGTTGCGACCCCTTTGGGAGTCATATGACCCTTTCACAGGGCTCACCCTATTCATAACTGTAGCAAAATTACAGTGATGAAGTAGCAAGAAAATCATTTAATGGTTGGGGGAGGGGGTCATCACCACAACAAGAGGACCTGTATTAGGAAGGTTGAGAACCACTGCCAGAGTCTGTTTAGGACTTTGCTGCCCTCAAGGTCATCAGACATTCCTGAAGGCAGAGCCACTGCTGGAAGCCCATCTGGGAAATGGCCTGAAGACAGGTCCAAACCAACTGCACCCTCACCCTCCGAGATCCTAATCATAGCAGGCATAGAAATGCTCCCTGCCACTTCATAGACTGTAAGTCCATGGGAGCAGAAAGCCTCCTCTTTCTCCCTTTGAGTGGAGGCTGGTGAGTTCAAACTGCTCACTTTATGGCTAACATAACCCACAGACCAGCTCCCCCTGAGCTCAGTTTGGTTTGCCGCACAGCCTTAGGTTTAGGGAGCCCCTGGCCTGGGGCACCACAGCCCTTAGGCTTAGGGAGCCCCACGCCTGGGGCGCCCCAGCCCTTAGGCTTAGGGAGCCCCTAGCCCGGGGCGCCACAGCCCTTACGCTTAGGGAGCCCCAGGCCTGGGGTGCCCCAGCCCTTAAGCTTAGGGAGCTCCTGGCCTGAGGTGCCCAAGCCCTTAGGCTTACGGAGCCCCAGGCGTGGGGTGCCCCTGCCCTTAGGTTTTGGGGACCCCAGGCCAGGCGCGCCCCAGCCCTAGTCTTAGGGTGCCCCAGGCCTGTGGCGCCCTAGCCCTTAGGCTTAGGGAGCCCCAGGCTGGGGTGCTCCAACCCTTAAGCATAGGGAGCCCCAGGCCTGGGGAGCCCCAGCCCTTAGGCTTAGGGAGCCCCAGGCCCAGGGCACCACAACCCTTAGGCTTAGGGAACCCCAGGCCTGGGGCGCTCCAGCACTTAGGCTTAGGGAGCACCTGGCCTGGGACGCCCCAGCCCTTAGGCTTAGGGAGCCCCAGGCCTGGGGCGCCCCTGCCCTTAGTCTTTGGAAGCCTCAGGTCTGTTGCGCCCCAGCCCTTAGGCTTAGGGAGACCCAGGCCTGGGACGCATCAGCCCTAAGGCTTAAGGGGCCCCAGGAATGGGGCGCCCCAGCCCTTAGGCTTAGGGAGCCCCAGGCCTGGGGCACCCAAGCCCTTAGGCTTTGGGAGCCCCAGGCCTTAGCTTTAGGGAGATCTAGGCCTTGGGCGCCCCAGCCCTTAGGGTTAGGGAGCCCCAGGCCTGGGGCGCCCCAGCTCTTAGGCTTAGGGAGCCCCAGGCCAGGGGCACCAAAGCCCTTAGGGTTAGGGAGCCCCAGGCCTGGGGCGCCCCAGCTCTTAGGCATAGGGAGCCCCAGACCAGGGGCGCCCCAACCCTGGGTCGCCCCAGCCTTTAGCCTTAGGGAGCCCTAGGCCTGGGGCGCCTAGCCCTTAGGCTTAGTTAGCCCCAGTCCTGGGGCGCCCCAGCCCTTAGGCTTTGGGAGCCCGAGGCCTAGGGTGCCCCAGCCCTTAGGCTTAGGGAGCCTCAGGCTTGGGGCGCCCCAGCCCTAAGGCTTCACGAGCCCCTGGCATGAGGCACCACAGCCCTTAGGCTGTGGGAGCCCAAGGCCTGGGGCGCCCCATCCCTTAGGCTTAGGGAGCCCCAGGCCTGGGGCGCCCCAGCCCTTAGGCTTTGGGAGCACCAGGACTGGGATGCCTCAGCCCATCGGTTTTTTGAGCCCCAGGCCTGGGGCGCCCCAGCCCTTAGGCTTAAGTAGCCCCAGACCTGGGGCGCCCCAGCCCTTAGGCTTAGGGAGCCCCAAGCCTGGGGGGCCCCAGCCCTTAGGCTTTGGGAGCACCAGGACTGGGACGCCTCAGCTCATCGGTTTTTTGAGCCCCAGGCCTGGGGCGCCCTAGCCCTTAGGCTTAAGTAGCCCCAGACCTGGGGCGCCCCAGCCCTTAGGCTTAGGGAGCCCCATGCATGGGGCGCCCCAGCCCTTAGTCTTAGGGGGCCCCAGGCCTGGGATGCCTCAGCCCTTGGGTTTTGGGAGCCCCAGGCCTGGGGAGCCCCAGCACTTAGGCTTTGGGAGCCCCAGGCCTGGTGAGCCCCAACTCTTAGATTAAGGAGCCCCTGGCCTGAGGCGCCCCAACACTTAGGCTTAGGGAGCCCCAGGCCTGGTGCGCCCCAGCAATTAGGCTTAGGGAGCCCCCGGCATGGGGTGCCCAGCCCTTGGGCTTAGTTAGCCCCAGTCTTGGGGCGCCACAGCTCTTAGGCTTTTGGGAGCCCCAGGCCTAGGGCGCCCCAGCCCTAAGGCTTAGGGAGCCCCAGGCCTGGGGCGCCCCAGCACTTAAGCTTGGGAGCCCCAGGCCTGGGGCGCCCCATTCCTTAGGCTTTTGGAACCCCAGGCTTGGGGCGCCCCAGCCCTTTGGCTTAGGGAGCCCCAGGCCTTTTGATCCCCAGCTCTTTAACTTATTGAGCCCCTGGCCAGGGGCGCCACAACACTTAGGTTTAGGGAGCCCCAGGCCTGGGGTGCCCCAGCCCTTAGGCTTAGGGATCCCCAGCCCTTGGGCGCCCCAGCCCTTAGGCTTTGGGAGCCCCAAGACTGGGGCGCCCCAGCCCTTAGACTTTGGGAGCCCCAGGCCTGGGGCGTCGCAGCCCTTAGGCTTAGGGAGCCCCAGACCTGGGGCGCCCCAGCCTTGGGTCGCCCCAGCCTTTAGCCTTAGGGAGCCCTAGGCCTGGGGCGCCCAGCACTTAGGCTTAGTTAGCCCCAGTCCAGGGGTGCTCCAGCCCTTAGGCTTTGGGAACCCAAGGCCTAGGGTGCCCCAGCCCTTAGGCTTAGGGAGCCTCAGGCATGGGTCGCCCCAGCCCTAAGGCTTAGGGAGCCCCTGGCAGGGGCACCCCATCCCTTGGGCTGTGGGAGCCCAAGGCCTGGGGCGCCGCAGCCCTTAGGCTTAGGGTGCCCCAGGTCTGGGACGCCTCAGCCCTTGGGCTTTGGGAGCCCCTGGCCTGGGGCGCCCCAGCCCTTAGGCTTTGGGAGCCCCAGGCCTGGTGAGCCCCAGCTCTTAAATTAGGGAGCCCCTATCCTGGGGCACCCCAGCCCTTAGGCTTAGGGAGCCACAGGTCTGGTGCGCCCCAGCAAATAGGCTTAGGGAGCCCCAGGCCTGGGTCGCCCCAGTCCTTAGGCTTAGAGAGCCCCAGACATGCGGCCCCCAGCAATTAGGCTTAGGGAGCACCAGGCCTGGGGCGCCCCAGCCCTTGGGCTTAGAGAGTCCCAGGCCTGGGGTGCCCCAGCCCTTAGGCTTTGAAGCCCCAGGCCTGGGTCGCCCCAGCCCTTAGCATTAGGGAGTCCCAGGCCTGGGGCACCCAGCACTTAGGCTAAGTTAGCCCCAGCCCTGGGGCGCCCCAGCCCTTATGTTTGGGAGCCCCAGGCCTAGGGCGCCCCAGTCCTTAGGCTTAGGGAGTCTCAGGCCTGGGGCGCCCCAGCCCTAAGGCTTAGTGAGCCCCTGGCATTGGGCACCACAGCCCTTAGGCTGTGGGAGCCCAAGGCTTGGGGCGCCCCAGCCCTTAGGCTTAGGGAGCCCCAGGCCTAGGGCACACCAGCCCTTACGCTTTGGAGCCCCAGGGCTGGGGCATCCCAGCCCTTAGGCTTTGGGAGCCCGATGCCGTGGCGCCCAAGCCCTTAGGCTTTTGGAGCACCAGGACTGGGACGCCCCAGCCCATAGATTTTGGGAGCCCCAGGCCTGGGGGGCCCCAGCCCTTAGGTTTTGGGAGCCTGAGGCCGGGTCGCCCCAGACCTTAGTCTTAGGGAGCCCCAGGTCTGGTGCGCCTCAGCCCTTAGGCTTTGGGAGCCCCAGGCATGGGACGCCCCAGCCCATAGGTTTTGGGAGCCCCAGGCCTGTGGCGTCCCTGCCCTTAGGCTTTGGAACCCCAGGCATGGGGCGCCCCAACCCTTAGGCTTTGGGAGGCCCAGGCCTGGGGCACCCAGTCCTTAAGCTTAGGGAGCCCCAGGCCTGGGATGCCCCAGCCCTTAGGCTTAGGGAGCCACAGGCCTGGGGCGCCCCAGCCCTTAGGCTTTGGGAGCCCTAGGCCTGAGGCTCCCCAGACCTTAAGCTTAGGGAGCCCCAGGCCTGAGGCGCCCCATTCCTTAGGCTTTGGGAGCCCCAGGCCTGGGGCGCCCCAGCCCTTACGCTTTGGAACCCCAGGCATGGGGCGCCCCAGCCCTTAAGCTTTGGGAGGCCCCGGCCTCTTGCACCCAGCCCTTAGACTTAGGGAGAACCAGGCCTGGGACGCCCCAGCCCTTATGCTTAGGGAGCCCCACACCTGGCGCGCCACAGCCTTTAGCCTTAGGGAGCCCCAGGCCTGGGGCGCCCAGCCCTTATTCTTAGTTAGCCCCAGTCCTGGGGCGCCCCAGCCCTTATTCATAGTTAGCCCTAGGCCTAGGGCGCCCCAGCCCTTAGGCTTAGGGAGCCTCAGGCCTGGGGCGCCCCAGCCCTAAGGCTTAGGGAGCCCCTGGCATGGGGCACCCCAGCCCTTATGCTTAGGGAACCCCAGGCCCGGGGCGCCCCAGCCCTTAGGCTTTGGGAGCCGCAGACCTGGGGCACCCCAGCCCTTAGGCTTTCGGATCGACAGGCCTGTGGCGCCCCAGGCCTTAAGCTTTGGAACCCCAGTCATGGGGCGCCCCAGCCCTTAGGCTTTGGGAGCCCCAGGCCTGGGGCGCCCCAGCCCTTAAGTTTAGGGAGCCCCAGGCCTGGGACGCCCCAGCCCTTAGGCTTATGGAGCCCCAGGCCGGGGCGCCCCAGCCCTTAGGCTTTGGGAGCCCCAGACCTGGGGCGCCCCAGCCCTTAGGCTTTGGGAGCGCCAGGCCTGAGGCGCCCCAGCCATTAGGCTTTGAGAGCCCCAGGTCTGGGGCGCCCCAGCCCTTAGGCTTAGGGTGCCCCAGGCCTGAGGCGCCCCATTCCTTAGGCTTTGGGAGCCCCAGGTTTGGGGCGCCCCATCCCTTAGTCTTTGGGAGCCCCAGGCCTGGGGGGCCCCAGCCCTTAGGCTTAGGGAGAGCCAGCCCAGTGTCGCCCCAGCACTTAGGCTTTGAGAGCCCCAGACCTGGGGCTCCCCAGCAATTAGGCTTAGGGAGCCCAAGGCCTGGGGCATCCCAGCCCTCAGTATTTTGTATGGCCAGTACTGAGGCGCCCCAGCCATTAGTCTTAGGGAGCCCCAGGCCTGGGTCACCCCAGCCCTTAGGCTTAGGGAGCCCCAGGCCTGGGGCGCCACAGCCATTAGGCTTAAGAAGCCCAAGGCCTGGGACGCCCCAGTCCTTAGGCTTTGATAGCTCCAGGTCTGGGGGGCCCTAGCCCTTAGTCTTAGTTAGCCCCAGGCCTGGGGTACCACAGCCCTTAGGCTTTGGGAGCCCCAGGTCTGGGGCGCCCCATTCCTAACGATTAGGGAGCCCCAGACCTGGGGCGCCACAGCCCTTAGGCTTAGGGCGCCCCAGGCCTGGGTCGCCCTAGCCCTTAGATTTTGGGAGCCCGAGGCCAGGTCGCCCCAGCCCTTAGTCTTTGGGAGCCCCAGACCTGGTGCGCCCCAGCCCTTAGGCTTTGGGAGCCCCAGGCCTGGGGCGCCTCAGCCCTTAAGCTTTGGGAGGCCCAGGCCTGGGACGCCCCTGACCATAGATTTTGGGAGTCCCAGGCCTGCGGCGCCCCAACCCTTAGGCTTTGGAACTCCAGGCATGGGGCGCCCCAGCCCTTAAGCTTTGGCAGGCGCCGGCCTCTTGCACCCAGCCCTTAGACTTAGGGAGAACCAGGCATGGGACGCCCCAGCCCTTATGCTTAGGGAGCCCAAGTCCTGGGACGCCCCAGCCTTTAAGCTTAGGGAGCCCCAGGCCTGGGGCGCCACAGCCCTTAGGCTTAGGAAGCCCCTGGCCTGGGGCTCCCCAGCCCTTAGGCTTGGGAGCCCCAGGCCTGGGTCGCCCTAGCCCTTAGATTTTGGGAGCCCGAGGCCAGGTCGCCCAAGCCCTTAGTCTTTGGGAGCCCCAGACCTGGTGCGCCCCAGCCCTTAGGTTTGGGAGCCCCAGGCCTGGGGCACCTCAGCCCGTAGGCTTTGGGAGGCCCAGGCCTGGGACGCCCCTGACCATAGATTTTGGGAGCCCCAGGCCTGCGGCGCCCCAACCCTTAGGCTTTGGAACCCCAGGCATGGGGCGCCCCAGCCCTTAAGCTTTGGGAGGCCCCGGCCTCTTGCACCCAGCCCTTAGACTTAGGGAGAACCAGGCCTGGGACGCCCCAGCCCTTATGCTTAGGGAGCCCCAGGCCTGAGGCGCCCCAGCCCTTAGGATTAGGGAGGCCCAGGCCTGGGTCGCGCCAGCCCTTAGGCTTTGGGAGCCCCAGGCCTGAGGCGCCCCAGCCATTAGGCTTTGAGAGCACCAGGTCTGGGGCGCCCCAGCCCTTAGGCTTAGGGTGCCCCAGACATGCGCCGCCCCAGCAATTAGGCTTAGGGAGCCCCAGGCCTGAGGGGCCCCAGCCCTTACGCTTTGGGAGCCCCAGGCCTGGGGCGCCGCAGCCCTTAGGCTTTGGGAGCCCGAGGCCTGGGGCGCCAAAGCCCTTAGGCTTAGGGAGCCCCAAACCTGGGGCGCCACGGCCTTTAGCCTGAGGGAGCCCCAGGCCTGGGGCGCCCAGCCATTATTCTTAGTTAGCCCCAGTCCTGGGGCGCCCCAGCCCTTATTCATAGTTAGCCCCAGGCCTAGGGCGCCCCACCCCTTAGGCATAGGGAGCCTCAGGCATGGGGCGCCCCAGCCCTAAGGCTTAGGGAGCCCCTGGCATGGGACACCGCAGCCCTTAGGCTTAGGGAGCCCCAGGCCTGGGGCGCCCCTGCCCTTAGGTTTTGGGAGCCCCAGACCTGGGGCGCCCCAGCCCTTAGGCTTTGGGAGCGACAGGCCTGTGGCGCCCCAGGCCTTAGGCTTTGGAACCCCAGTCATGGGGCGCCCCAGCCCTTAGGCTTTTGAAGCCCCAGGCCTAGGGCTCCCCAGCCCTTAAGTTTAGGGAGCCCCAGGCCTGGGGCGCCCCAGCCCTTAGGCTTTGGAAGCGCCAGGCCAGGGGCGCCCCCACACTTAGGCTTAGGGAGCCCGAGGCCTGGGGCGCCACAGCACTTAGGCTTAGGGAGCCCCTGGCCTGGGGCTCCCCAGCGCTTAGGCTTGGGAGCCCCAGGCCTGGGTCACCCTAGCCCTTAGATTTTGGGAGCCCGAGGCCAGGTCGCCCCAGCCCTTAGTCTTTGGGAGCCCCAGACCTGGTGCGCCCCACCCCTTAGGCTTTGGGAGCCCCAGTCCTGGGGCGCCTCAGCCCTTAGGCTTTGGGAGGCCCAGGCCTGGGACGCCCCTGACCATAGATTTTGGGAGCCCCAGGCCTGCGGCGCCCCAACCCTTAGGCTTTGGAACCCCAGGCATGGGGCGCCCCCGCCCTTAAGCTTTGGGAGGCCCCGGCCTCTTGCACCCAGCCCTTAGACTTAGGGAGAACCAGGCCTAGGACGCCCCAGCCCTTATGCTTAGGGAGCCCCAGGCCTGAGGCGCCCCAGCCCTTAGGATTAGGGAGCCCGAGGCCTGGGGCGCCCCAGCCCTTAGGCTTAGGGAGGCCCAGGCCTGGGTCGCGCCAGCCTTTAGGATTTGGGAGCCCCAGGCCTGAGGCGCCCCAGCCATTAGGCTTTGAGAGCCCCAGGTCTGGGGCGCCTCAGCCCTTAGGCTTAGGGTGCCCCAGACATGCGCCACCCCAGCAATTAGGCTTAGGGAGGCCCAGGCCTGAGGCGCCCCAGCCCTTACGCTTTGGGAGCCGCAGGCCTGGGGCGCCCCATCACTTAGGCTTTGGGAGACCCAGGCCTGGGGGTCCCCAGCCCTTAGGCTTAGGGAGCGCCAGGCCAGGGTCGCCCCAGCCCTTATGCTTAGAGAGCCCCAGACCTGGGGCTCCCCAGCAATTAGGCTTTGGGAGCCCAAGGCCTGGGGCATCCCAGCCCTCAGTATTTGGTATGGCCAGATCTGAGGCGCCCCAGCCATTAGTCTTAGGGAGCCCCATGCCTGGGTCACCCCAGCCCTTAGGCTTAGGGAGCCACAGGCCTGGGGCGCCACAGCCCTTAGGCTTAAGAAGCCCAAGGCCTGGGACGCCCCAGTCCTTAGGCTTTGATAGCTCCAGGTCTGGGGGGCCCTAGCCCTTAGTCTTAGTTAGCCCCAGGCCTGGGGTACCCCAGCCCTTAGGCTTTGGGAGCCCCAGGTCTGGGGTGCCCCATTCCTAACGATTAGGGAGCCCCAGACCTGGGGCGCCACAGCCCTTAGGCTTAGGGCGCCCCAGGCCTGGGTCGCCCTAGCCCTTAGATTTTGGGAGCCCGAGGCCAGGTCGCCCCAGCCCTTAGTCTTTGGGAGCCCCAGACCTGGTGCGCCCCAGCCCTTAGGTTTGGGAGCCCCAGGCCTGGGGCGCCTCAACCCTTAAGCTTTGGGAGGCCCAGGCCTGGGACGCCCCTGACCATAGATTTTGGGAGCCCCAGGCCTGCGGCGCCCCAACCCTTAGGCTTTGGAACCCCAGGCATGGGGCGCCCCAGCCCTTAAGCTTTGGGAGGCCCCGGCCTCTTGCACCCAGCCCTTAGACTTAGGGAGAACCAGGCATGGGACGCCCCAGCCCTTATGCTTAGGGCGCCCAAGTCCTGGGACGCCCCAGCCCTTAAGCTTAGGGAGCCCAGGCCTGGGGCGCCACAGCCCTTAGGCTTAGGGAGCCCCTGGCCTGGGGCTCCCCAGCCCTTAGGCTTGGGAGCCCCAGGCCTGGGTCGCCCTAGCCCTTAGATTTTGGGAGCCCGAGGCCAGGTCGCCCCAGCCCTTAGTCTTTGGGAGCCACAGACCTGGTGCGCCCCAGCCCTTAGGCTTTGGGAGCCCCAGGCCTGGGGCGCCTGAGCCCTTAGGCTTTTGGAGGCCCGGGTCTGGGACGCCCCTGACCATAGATTTTGGGAGCCCCAGGCCTGCGGCGCCCCCACCCTTAGGCTTTGGAACCCCAGGCATGGGGCGCCCCCGCCCTTAAGCTTTGGGAGGCCCCGGCCTCTTGCACCCAGCCCTTAGACTTAGGGAGAACCAGGCCTGGGACGCCCCAGCCCTTATGCTTAGGGAGCCCCAGGCCTGAGGCGCCCCAGCCCTTAGGATTAGGGAGCCCGAGGCCTGGGGCGCCCCAGCCCTTAGGCTTAGGGAGGCCCAGGCCTGGGTCGCGCCAGCCCTTAGGCTTTGGGAGCCCCAAGCCTGAGGCGCCCCAGCCATTAGGCTTTGAGAGCCCCAGGTCTGGGGCGCCCCAGCCCTTAGGCTTAGGGTGCCCCAGACATGCGCCGCCCCAGCAATTAGGCTTAGGGAGCCCCAGGCCTGAGGGGCCCCAGCCCTTACGCTTTGGGAGCCCCAGGCCTGGGGCGCCGCAGCCCTTAGGCTTTGGGAGCCCGAGGCCTGGGGCGCCAAAGCCCTTAGGCTTAGGGAGCCCCAAACCTGGGGCGCCACGGCCTTTAGCCTGAGGGAGCCCCAGGCCTGGGGCGCCCAGCCATTATTCTTAGTTAGCCCCAGTCCTGGGGCGCCCCAGCCCTTATTCATAGTTAGCCCCAGGCCTAGGGCGCCCCACCCCTTAGGCATAGGGAGCCTCAGGCATGGGGCGCCCCAGCCCTAAGGCTTAGGGAGCCCCTGGCATGGGACACCGCAGCCCTTAGGCTTAGGGAGCCCCAGGCCTGGGGCGCCCCTGCCCTTAGGTTTTGGGAGCCCCAGACCTGGGGCGCCCCAGCCCTTAGGCTTTGGGAGCGACAGGCCTGTGGCGCCCCAGGCCTTAGGCTTTGGAACCCCAGTCATGGGGCGCCCCAGCCCTTAGGCTTTTGAAGCCCCAGGCCTAGGGCTCCCCAGCCCTTAAGTTTAGGGAGCCCCAGGCCTGGGGCGCCCCAGCCCTTAGGCTTTGGAAGCGCCAGGCCAGGGGCGCCCCCACACTTAGGCTTAGGGAGCCCGAGGCCTGGGGCGCCACAGCACTTAGGCTTAGGGAGCCCCTGGCCTGGGGCTCCCCAGCGCTTAGGCTTGGGAGCCCCAGGCCTGGGTCACCCTAGCCCTTAGATTTTGGGAGCCCGAGGCCAGGTCGCCCCAGCCCTTAGTCTTTGGGAGCCCCAGACCTGGTGCGCCCCACCCCTTAGGCTTTGGGAGCCCCAGTCCTGGGGCGCCTCAGCCCTTAGGCTTTGGGAGGCCCAGGCCTGGGACGCCCCTGACCATAGATTTTGGGAGCCCCAGGCCTGCGGCGCCCCAACCCTTAGGCTTTGGAACCCCAGGCATGGGGCGCCCCCGCCCTTAAGCTTTGGGAGGCCCCGGCCTCTTGCACCCAGCCCTTAGACTTAGGGAGAACCAGGCCTAGGACGCCCCAGCCCTTATGCTTAGGGAGCCCCAGGCCTGAGGCGCCCCAGCCCTTAGGATTAGGGAGCCCGAGGCCTGGGGCGCCCCAGCCCTTAGGCTTAGGGAGGCCCAGGCCTGGGTCGCGCCAGCCTTTAGGATTTGGGAGCCCCAGGCCTGAGGCGCCCCAGCCATTAGGCTTTGAGAGCCCCAGGTCTGGGGCGCCTCAGCCCTTAGGCTTAGGGTGCCCCAGACATGCGCCACCCCAGCAATTAGGCTTAGGGAGGCCCAGGCCTGAGGCGCCCCAGCCCTTACGCTTTGGGAGCCGCAGGCCTGGGGCGCCCCATCACTTAGGCTTTGGGAGACCCAGGCCTGGGGGTCCCCAGCCCTTAGGCTTAGGGAGCGCCAGGCCAGGGTCGCCCCAGCCCTTATGCTTAGAGAGCCCCAGACCTGGGGCTCCCCAGCAATTAGGCTTTGGGAGCCCAAGGCCTGGGGCATCCCAGCCCTCAGTATTTGGTATGGCCAGATCTGAGGCGCCCCAGCCATTAGTCTTAGGGAGCCCCATGCCTGGGTCACCCCAGCCCTTAGGCTTAGGGAGCCACAGGCCTGGGGCGCCACAGCCCTTAGGCTTAAGAAGCCCAAGGCCTGGGACGCCCCAGTCCTTAGGCTTTGATAGCTCCAGGTCTGGGGGGCCCTAGCCCTTAGTCTTAGTTAGCCCCAGGCCTGGGGTACCCCAGCCCTTAGGCTTTGGGAGCCCCAGGTCTGGGGTGCCCCATTCCTAACGATTAGGGAGCCCCAGACCTGGGGCGCCACAGCCCTTAGGCTTAGGGCGCCCCAGGCCTGGGTCGCCCTAGCCCTTAGATTTTGGGAGCCCGAGGCCAGGTCGCCCCAGCCCTTAGTCTTTGGGAGCCCCAGACCTGGTGCGCCCCAGCCCTTAGGTTTGGGAGCCCCAGGCCTGGGGCGCCTCAACCCTTAAGCTTTGGGAGGCCCAGGCCTGGGACGCCCCTGACCATAGATTTTGGGAGCCCCAGGCCTGCGGCGCCCCAACCCTTAGGCTTTGGAACCCCAGGCATGGGGCGCCCCAGCCCTTAAGCTTTGGGAGGCCCCGGCCTCTTGCACCCAGCCCTTAGACTTAGGGAGAACCAGGCATGGGACGCCCCAGCCCTTATGCTTAGGGCGCCCAAGTCCTGGGACGCCCCAGCCCTTAAGCTTAGGGAGCCCAGGCCTGGGGCGCCACAGCCCTTAGGCTTAGGGAGCCCCTGGCCTGGGGCTCCCCAGCCCTTAGGCTTGGGAGCCCCAGGCCTGGGTCGCCCTAGCCCTTAGATTTTGGGAGCCCGAGGCCAGGTCGCCCCAGCCCTTAGTCTTTGGGAGCCACAGACCTGGTGCGCCCCAGCCCTTAGGCTTTGGGAGCCCCAGGCCTGGGGCGCCTGAGCCCTTAGGCTTTTGGAGGCCCGGGTCTGGGACGCCCCTGACCATAGATTTTGGGAGCCCCAGGCCTGCGGCGCCCCCACCCTTAGGCTTTGGAACCCCAGGCATGGGGCGCCCCCGCCCTTAAGCTTTGGGAGGCCCCGGCCTCTTGCACCCAGCCCTTAGACTTAGGGAGAACCAGGCCTGGGACGCCCCAGCCCTTATGCTTAGGGAGCCCCAGGCCTGAGGCGCCCCAGCCCTTAGGATTAGGGAGCCCGAGGCCTGGGGCGCCCCAGCCCTTAGGCTTAGGGAGGCCCAGGCCTGGGTCGCGCCAGCCCTTAGGCTTTGGGAGCCCCAAGCCTGAGGCGCCCCAGCCATTAGGCTTTGAGAGCCCCAGGTCTGGGGCGCCCCAGCCCTTAGGCTTAGGGTGCCCCAGACATGCGCCGCCCCAGCAATTAGGCTTAGGGAGCCCCAGGCCTGAGGGGCCCCAGCCCTTACGCTTTGGGAGCCCCAGGCCTGGGGCGCCGCAGCCCTTAGGCTTTGGGAGTCCGAGGCCTGGGGCGCCGAAGCCCTTAGGCTTAGGGAGCCCCAAACCTGGGGCGCCACAGCCTTTAGCCTCAGGGAGCCCCAGGCCTGGGGCGCCCAGCCCTTATTCTTAGTTAGCCCCATTCCTGGGGCGCCCCAACCCTTATTCATAGTTAGCCCCAGGCCTAGGGCGCCCCACCACTTAGGCTTAGGGAGCCTCAGGCCTGGGGCGCCCCAGCCCAAAGGCTTAGGGAGACCCTGGCATGGGACACCCCAGCCCTTAGGCTTAGGGCGCCCCAGGTCTGGGGCGCCCCAGCCCTTAGGCTTTGGGAGCCCCAGACCTGGGGCGCCCCAGCCCTTAGGCTTTGGGAGCGACCGGCCTGTGGCGCCCCAGGCCTTAGGCTTTGGAACCCCAGTCATGGGGCGCCCCAGCCCTTAGGCTTTTGAAGCCCCAGGCCTGGGGCTCCCCAGCCCTTAAGTTTAGGGAGCCCCAGGCCTGGGACGCCCCAGCCCTTAGGCTTAGGGAGCCCCTGGCCAGGGGCGCCCTAGCCCTTAGGCTTTGGGAGCCCCAAACCTGGGGCGCCCCAGCCCTCAGGCTTTGGGAGCGCCAGGCCTGGGGCGCCCCCACACTTAGGCTTAGGGAGCCCGAGGCCTGAGGCTCCCCAGACCTTAGGCTTGGGGAGCCCCAGGCCTGAGGCGCCCCATTGCTTAGGCTTTGGGAGCCCCAGGCCTGTGGGGTCCCAGCCCTTAGGCTTAGGGAGCGCCAGGCCAGGGTCGCCCCAGCCTTAGGCTTAGAGAGCCCCAGACCTGGGGCCCCCCAGCAATTAGGCTTAGGGAGCCCAAGGCTTGGGGCATCCCAGCCCTCAGTATTTGGTATGGCCAGACCTGGGGCGCCCCAGCCATTAGTCTTAGGGAGCCCCAGGCCTGGGCCTCCCCAGCCCTTAGGCTTAGGGATCCCCAGGCCTGGGGCGCCCCAGCCCTTAGGCTTAAGAAGCCCAAGGCCTGGGACGCCCCAGCCCTTAGGCTTTGATAGCTCCAGGTCTGGGGCGCCCCAGTCCTTAGGATTTGGGAGCCCCAGGTGTGGGACGCCCCAGCCCTAACGCTTAGGGAGCCTCAGACCTGTGGCGCCCCAGGCCTTAGACTTAGGGTGCCCCTGGCCTGGGGCGCCTCAGCCCTTAGACTTTGGGAGGCCCAGGCCTGGGACGCCCTTGACCATAAATTTTGGGAGCCCCAGGCCTGCGGCGCCCCAGGCCTTAGGCTTTGGAACCCCAGTCATGGGTCGCCCCAGCCCTTAGGCTTTGGGAGCCCCAGGCCTGGGGCGCCCCAGCCCTTAAGTTTAGGGAGCCCCAGGCCTGGGATGCCCCAGCCCTTAGGCTTAGGGAGCCCCACGCCGGGGGCACCCCAGCCCTTAGGCTTTGGGAGCCCCAGACCTTGGGCGCCCCAGCCCTTAGGCTTTGGGAGCGCAAGGTCTGGGGCGCCCCCACACTTAGGCTTAGGGAGCCCGAGACCTGAGGCTCCCCAGACCTTAGGCTTTGGGAGCCCCAGGCCTGGGGCGCCCCATCCCTTAGGCTTTGGGAGCCCCAGGCCTAGGGGGCCCCAGCCCTTAGGCTTAGGGAGCGCCAGGCCAGGGTCGCCTCAGCACTTAGGCTTAGAGAGCCCCAGACCTGGGGCCCCCCAGCAATTAGGCTTAGGGAGCCCAAGGCCTGGGGCATCCCAGCACTCAGTATTTGGTATGACCAGACCTGAGGCGCCCCAGCCATTAGTCTTAGGGAGCCCCATGCCTGGGTCACCCCAGCCCTTAGGCTTAGGGAGCCCCAGGCCTGGGGCGCCACAGCCCTTAGGCTTATGAAGCCCAAGCCTGGGACGCCCAGTCCTTAGGCTTTGATAGCTCCAGGTCTGGGGGGCCCTAGCCCTTAGTCTTAGTTAGCCCCAGGCCTGGGGTACCCCAGCCCTTAGGCTTTGGGAGCCCCAGGTCTGGGGCACCCCATTCCTAACGATTAGGGAGCCCCAGACCTGGGGCGCCACAGCCCTTAGGCTTAGGGCGCCCCAGGCCTGGGTTGCCCTAGCCCTTAGATTTTGGGAGCCCGAGGCCAGGTCGCACCTGCCCTTAGTCTTTGGGAGCCCCAGACCTGGTGCGCCCCAGCCCTTAGGCTTTGGGAGCCCCAGGCCTGGGGCGCCTGAGCCCTTAGGCTTTGGGAGGCCCAGGCCTGCGACGCCCCTGACCATAGATTTTGGGAGCCCCAGGCCTGCGGCGCCCCAACCCTTAGGCTTTGGAACCCCAGGCATGGGGCGCCCCAGCCCTTAAGCTTTGGGAGGCCCCGACCTCTTGCACCCAGCCCTTAGACTTAGGGAGAACCAGGCCTGGGACGCCCCAGCACTTATGCTTAGGGAGCCCCAGTCCTGGGACGCCCCAGCCTTTAAGCTTAGGGAGCCCGAGGCCTGGGGCGCCACAGCCCTTAGGCTTAGGGAGCCCCTGGCCTGGGGCTCCCCAGCCCTTAGGCTTGGGAGCCCCAGGCCTGGGTCGCCCTAGCCCTTAGATTTTGGGAGCCCGAGGCCAGGTCGCCCCAGCCCTTAGTCTTTGGGAGCCCCAGACCTGGTGCGCCCCAGCCCTTAGGCTTTGGGAGCCCCAGGCCTGGGGCGCCTCAGCCCTTAGGCATTTGGAGGCCCAGGTCTGGGACGCCCCTGACCATAGATTTTTGGGAGCCCCAGGCCTGCGGCGCCCCAACCCTTAGGCTTTGGAACCCCAGGCATGGGGCGCCCCAGCCCTTAAGCTTTGGGAGGCCCCGGCCTCTTGCACCTAGCCCTTAGACTTAGGGAGAACCAGGCCTGGGACGCCCCAGCCCTTATGCTTAGGGAGCCCCAGGCCTGAGGCCCCCCAGCCCTTAGGATTAGGGAGCCCGAGGCCTGGGGCGCCCCAGCCCTTAGGCTTAGGGAGACCCAGGCCTGTGTCGCGCCAGCCATTAGGCTTTGAGAGCCCCAGGTCTGGGGTTCCCCAGCCCTTAGGCTTAGGGTGCCCCAGACATGCCCGCCCCAGCATTAGGCTTAGGGAGCCCCAGGCCTGAGGCGCCCCACACCTTACGCTTTGGGAGCCCCAGGCCTGGGGCGCCGCAGCCCTTAGCCTTTGGGAGCCCGAGGCCTGGGGCGCCGAAGCCCTTAGTCTTAGGGAGCCCCAAACCTGGGGCGCCACAGCCTTTAGCCTCAGGGAGCCCCAGGCCTGGGGCGCCCAGCCCTTATTCTTAGTTAGCCCCAGTCCTGGGGCGCCCCAGCCCTTATTCATAGTTAGCCCCAGGCCTAGGGCGCCCCACCCCTTAGGCTTAGGGAGTCTCAGGCCTGGGGCGCCCCAGCCCTAAGGCTTAGGGAGCCCCTGGCATGGGACACCCCAGCCCTTAGGCTTAGGGGGCCACAGGCCTGGGGCGCCCCAGCCCTTAGGCTTTGGGAGCCCCAGACCTGGGGCGCCCCAGCCCTTAGGCTTTGGAAGCGACAGGCCTGTGGCGCCCCAGCCCTTAGGCTTTGGAACCCCAGTCAAGGGGCGCCCCAGCACTTAGGCTTTGGGAGCCCCAAACATGGGGCGCCCCAGCCCTTAGGCTTTGGGAGCGCCAGGCCTGGGGCGCCCCCACACTTAGGCTTAAGGAGCCCGAGGCCTGAGGCTCCCCAGACCTTAGGCTTTGGGAGCCCCAGACCTGGGGCCCCCCAGCAATTAGGCTTAGGGAGCCCAAGGCCTGGGGCATCCCAGCCCTCAGTATTTGGTATGGCCAGACCTGGGGCGCCCCAGCCATTAGTCTTAGGGAGCCCCAGGCCTGGGTCGCCCCAGCCCTTAGGCTTAGGGAGCCCCAGGCCTGGGGCGCCCCAGCCCTTAGGCTTAAGAAGCCCAAGGCCTGGGACGCCCCAGCCCTTAGGCTTTGATAGCTCCAGGTCTGGGGCGCCCCAGCCCTTAGGCTTTGGGAGCCCCAAGTCTGGGGCGCCACAGCCCTAACGCTTAGGGAGCCCCAGACCTGGGGCGCCCCAGGCCTTAGGCTTAGGGTGCCCCTGGCCTGGGGCACCTCAGCCCTTAGACTTTGGCTGGCCCAGGCCTGGGACGCCCCTGACCATAAATTTTGGGAGCCCCAGGCCTGCGGCTCCCCAACCCTTAGGCTTTGGAACCCCAGGCATGGGGCGCCCCAGCCCTTAAGCTTTGAGAGGCCCCGGGATCTTGCACCCAGCCCTTAGACTTAGGGAGAAGCAGGCTTGGGACGCCCCAGCCCTTATGATTAGGGAGCCCCAGTCCTGGGACGCCCCAGCCCTTAAGTTTAGGGAGCCCCAGGCCTGGGGCGCCCCAGCCCTTAGGCTTAGGGTGCCCGAGGCCAGAGGCGCCCCAGCCATTAGGCTTTGAGAGCCACAGGTCTGGGGCGCGCCAGCCCTTAGGCTTAGAGAGCCCCAGACCTGGGGCGGCCTAGAAATTAGGCTTAGGGAGCCCCATGCCTGGTGCACCCCAGCAATTAGGCTTAGGGAGCACTAGGCCTGGGTCACCCCAGCCCTTAGGCTTAGAGAGCCCCAGACACGCGCCGCCCCAGCAATTAGGCTTAGGGAGCCCCAGGCCTGAGGCGCCCCAGCCCTTACGCTTTGGGAGCCCCAGGCCTGGGGCGCCACAGCCCTTAGGCTTTGGGAGCCCGAGGCCTGGGGCACCGCAGCCCTTAGGCATAGGGAGCCCCAGACCTGGGGCGCCACAGCCTTTAGCCTTAGGGAGCCCCAGGCCTGGGGCGCCCAGCCCTTATTATTAGTTAGCCCCAGTCCTGGGGTGCCCCAGCCCTTATTTTTAGTTAGCCCCAGGCCTAGGGCGCCCCAGCCCTTAGGCTTAGGGATCCTCAGGCCTTGGGCGCCCCAGCCCTAAGGCTTAGGGAGCCCAAGGCTTGGGGCGCCCCAGCCCTTAAGCTTGGGAGCCCCAGGCCTGGGGCGCCCCAGCCCTTAGGTTTTGGGAGCCCAAGGTCTGGGGTGCCCCAGCCCTTAGGCTTTGGGAGCCCCAGGCCTACTGCGTCCCAGCCCTTAGGCTTTGGGAGCACCAGGACTGGGACACCCCAGCCCATAGGTTTTGGGAGCCCCAGGCCTGGGGCGCGCCAGCCCTTAGGCTTAAGTAGCCCCAGACCTGGGGTGCCCCAGCTCTTAGGCTTTGAAACCCCAGGCCTGGGGCCCCCCAGCCTTAAGACTTAGGGAGCCCCATGCCTGGGGCGCCCCAACCCTTAGGCTTAGGGAGCCCCAGGCCTGGATCGCCCCAGCCCTTAGGCTTTGGGAGCGCCAGGCCTGTGGCGCCGCAGCCCTTAGGCTTTGGGAGCCCCAGGCATGGGACGCCCAAGCCCATAGGTTTTGGGAGCGCCAGGCCTGGGGCGCCCCCGCAATTAGGCGTAGTGAGCCCCAGGCCTGGTGAGCCCCAACTCTTAATCTTAGGGAGCCCCAGACCAGGTTCGCCCCAGCCCTTAGGCTTAGTGAGCCCCAGACCTGGGGCAACCCAGCAATTAGGCTTAGGGAGTCCCAGGCCTGGGTCGCCCCAGCCCTTAGGCTTAGAAAGCCCCAGACCTGGGGTGCCCCAGCAATTAGGCTTAGGGAGCCCCAGGCCTGGGGTGCCCCAGCCCATAGGATTAGGGATGCCCAGGCTGGAGCACCCCAGCCCTTAGGTTTTGGGAACCCCAGTCCAGGGGCGCCCCAGCCTTTAAGCTTAGGGAACCCCAGGCCTGTGGCGCTCCAGCCCTTAGGCTTAGGGAGCCCCAGGCCTGGAGCACCCCAGCCCTTAGGTTTTGGGAACCCCAGTCCAGGGGCGCCCCAGCCTTTAAGCTTAGGGAACCCCAGGCCTGTGGCGCTCCAGCCCTTAGGCTTAGGGAGCCCCAGGCCTGGGTCGCCCCAGCCCTTAGGCTTTGGGAGCCCCAGGCCTGGGGTGCCCCAACCCTTAGGCTTAGGGAGCCCCAGGCCTGGGGCGCCCCATCTCTGCGGCTTAGGTTGCCCCAGGCCTGTGGCGCCCCAGCCCGTAGACTTTGGGAGCCCCAGGCCTGGTGCGCCCCAGCCCTTAGGCTTTGGTAGCCCCAGGCAAGGGCGCCCCCGCCCTTAGGCGTAGGGAGCCCCAGGCCTGGTGAGCCCTAGGTCTTAGACATAGGTAGCCCCTGGCCCCGGGTGCCCCAGCACTTAGGCTAAGGGAGCCCCATGCCTGGGGCGCCCCAGCACTTAGGCTTAGGGAGCCCCAGGCCTAGGACGCCTCAGCCCTTTTGCTTTGGGAGCCCCAGGCATTAGGCGCCTCAGCCCTTAGGCTTTGGGAGCCCCAGGCCTGGGGCGCCCCAGCCCTTAGGATTGGGGAGCCCCAGGCCTGGGGCGCCCCAGCCCTTAGGCTTAGGGAGCCTCAGGCCAGGGTCGCCCCAGCAATTAGGCTTAGGGAGCCCATGGCCTGGGGCTCCCCAGCCCTTAGGCTTTGGGAACCCCAGTCTGGGGCGCCCCAGTCTTAGACTTAGGGAGCCTCAGGCCTGTGTCGCCCCGGCCCTTAGGCTTAGGGAGCCCGAGGACTGAGGCGCCCCAGCCTTTAGGCTTTGGGAGCTCCAGGCCTGGGGCGCCCCAGCACTTAGGCTTAGGGATCCCGAGGCCTGAGGCGCCCCAGCCCTTAGGCTTAGGGAGCCCCAAGCCTTGGGCGCCCAATCCCTTAGGCTTTGGGAGCCCCAGGCCTGGGACGCCCCAGCCCTTAGGCTTGGGGAACCCCAGGGCTGGGGCGACCCAGCCCTTAGTCTTTGGGATCTCCTGGCCTGGGGCGCCCCAGCCCTTAAGCTTAGGCAGCCCCATCCTGGGGCGCCCCAGCCCTTAGGCTTAGGGTGCCCCAAGTCCGGGGCGCCACAGCCCTTAGGCTTAGGCAGCCCCAGACCTGGGACGCCCCAGCCCTGGGTCACCCCAGCCTTTAGCCATAGGTAGCCCCAGACCTGGGGCGCCCATTCCTTAGGCTTTGTTAGCCCTGGTCCTGGGGCGCCCCAGCCCTTAGTCTTTGGGAGACCCAGGCCTAGGGCGCCCCAGCCCTTAGGCTTAGGGAGCCTCAGGCCTGGGGCGCCCCAGCCCTAAGGCTTAGACAGCCCCTGGCATGGGGCACCCCAGTCCTAAGGCTGTGGGAGCCCAAGGCCTGGGGCGCCCCAGCCCTTAGGCTTAGGGAGCCCCAGGCCCGGGGCGCCACAGCCCTTAGGCTTAGGCAGCCCCAGACCTGGGACGCCCCAACCCTGGGTCGCCCCAGCCTTTAGCCATAGGGAGCCCCAGACCTGGGGCGCCCATTCCTTAGGCTTAGTTAGCCCTGGTCCTGGGGCGCCCCAGCCCTTAGGCTTAGGGAGCCCCAGGCCTGGGGTGCCCCAGCCCATAGGATTAGGGATGCCCAGGCCTGGAGCACCCCAGCCCTTAGGTTTTGGGAACCCCAGTCCAGGGGCGCCCCAGCCTTTAAGCTTAGGGAACCCCAGGCCTGTGGCGCTCCAGCCCTTAAGCTTAGGGTGCCCCTGGCCTGGGTCGCCCCAGCCCTTAGGCTTAGGTTGCCCCAGGCCTGGGGCGCCCCAGCCCGTAGACTTTGGGAGCCCCAGGCCTGGTGCGCCCCAGCCCTTAGGCTTTGGGAACCCCAGTCTGGGGCGCCCCAGTCTTAGACTTAGGGAGCCTCAGGCCTGTGTCGCCCCGGCCCTTAGGCTTAGGGAGCCCGAGGACTGAGGCGCCCCAGCCTTTAGGCTTTGGGAGCTCCAGGCCTGGGGCGCCCCAGCACTTAGGCTTAGGGAACCCCAGGCCTGTGGCGCTCCAGCCCTTAGGCTTAGGGAGACCCAGGCCTGTGGCGCTCAAGCCCTTAGGCTGAGGGAGACCCAGGCCTGGGTCTCCCCAGCCCTTAGGTTTTAGGAGCCCCAGGCCTGGGGCGCCCCCACCCTTAGGGTTAGGGAGTCCCAGGCCTTGGGCGCCCCTGCTCTGTGGCTTAGGGTGCCCCAGGCCTGGGGCGACCCAGCCCTTAGACTTTGGGAGCCCCAGGCCTGGGGTGCCCCAGCCCTTAGGCTTTGGGAGCGCCAGGCCTGTGGCGCCGCAGCCCTTAGGCTTTGGGAGCCCCAGGCAAGGGACGCCCAAGCCCATAGGTTTTGGGAGCGCCAGGCCTGGGGCGCCCCCGCCATTAGGCGTAGTGAGCCCCAGGCCTGGTGAGCCCCAACTCTTAGACTTAGGGAGCCCCAGACCAGGGTCGCCCCAGCCCTTAGGCTTAGTGAGCCCCAGACCTGGGGCAACCCAGCAATTAGGCTTAGGGAGTCCCAGGCCTGGGTCGCCCCAGCCCTTTGGCTTAGAAAGCCACAGACCTGTGGTGCCCCACCAATTAGGCTTAGGGAGCCCCAGGCCTGGGGTGCCCCAGCCCATAGGATTAGGGATGCACAGGCCTGGAGCACCCCAGCCCTTAGGCTTTGGGAACCCCAGTCCAGGGGCGCCCCAGCCTTTAAGCTTAGGGAACCCCAGGCCTGTGGCGCTCCAGCTCTTAGGCTTAGGGAGCCCCAGGCCTGGGTCGCCCCAGCCCTTAGGCTTTGGGAGCCCCAGGCTTGGGGCGCCCCAACCCTTAGGCTTAGGGAGCCCCAGGCCTGGGGCGCCCCATCTCTGCGGCTTAGGTGGCCCCAGGCCTGGGGCGCCCCAGCCCGTAGACTTTGGGAGCCCCAGGCCTGGTGCGCCCCAGCACTTAGGCTTTGGGAGCCCCAGGCCAGGGCGCCCCCACCCTTAGGCGTAGGGAGCCCCAGGCCTGGTGAGCCCTAGGTCTTAGACATAGGTAGCCCCTGGCCCCGTGTGCCCCAGCACTTAGGCTAAGGGAGCCCCATGCCTGGGGCGCCCCAGCACTTAGGTTTAGGGAGCCCCAGGCCTAGGACGCCTCAGCCCTTAGGCTTTGGGAGCCCCAGGCATCAGGCGCCTCAGCCCTTAGGCTTTGGGAGCCCCAGGCCTGGGGCGCCCCAGCCCTTAGGATTTGGGAGCCCCAGGCCTGGGGCGCCCCAGCCCTTAGGCTTAGGGAGCCTCAGGCCAGGGTCGCCCCAGCAATTAGGCTTAGGGAGCCCCTGGCCTGGGGCGCCCCAGCCCTTAGGCTTTGGGAACCCCAGTCTGGGGCGCCCCAGTCTTAGACTTAGGGAGCCTCAGGCCTGTGTCGCCCCGGCCCTTAGGCTTAGGGAGCCCGAGAACTGAGGCGCCCCCGCCTTTAGGCTTTGGGAGCTCCAGGCCTTGGGCGCCCCAGCACTTAGGCTTAGGGATCCCGAGGCCTGAGGCGCCCCAGCCCATAGGCTTAGGGAGCCCCAGGCCTTGGGCGCCCAATCCCTTAGGCTTTGGGAGCCCCAGGCCTGGGACGCCCCAGCCCTTAGGCTTTGGGAACCCCAGGGCTGGGGCGACCCAGCCCTTAGTCTTTGGGATCTCCTGGCCTGGGGCGCCCCAGCCCTTAAGCTTAGGCAGCCCCATCCTGGGGCGCCCCAGCCCTTAGGCTTAGGGTGCCCCAAGCCCGGGGCGCCACAGCCCTTAGGCTTAGGCAGCCCCAGACCTGGGACGCCCCAGCCCTGGGTCGCCCCAGCCTTTAGCCATAGGGAGCCCCAGACCTGGGGCGCCCATTCCTTAGGCTTACTTAGCCCTGGTCCTGGGGCGCCCCAGCCCTTAGTCTTTGGGAGACCCAGGCCTAGGGCGCCCCAGCCCTTAGACTTAGGGAGCCTCAGGCCTGGGGCGCCCCAGCCCTAAGGCTTAGAGAGCCCCTGGCATGGGGCACCCCAGTCCTAAGGCTGTGGGAGCCCAAGGCCTGGGGCGCCCCAGCCCTTAGGCTTAGGGTGCCCCAAGCCCGGGGCGCCACAGCCCTTAGGCTTAGGCAGCCCCAGACCTGGGACGCCCCAACCCTGGGTCGCCCCATCCTTTAGCCATAGGTAGCCCCAGACCTGGGGCGCCCATTCCTTAGGCTTAGTTAGCCCTGGTCCTGGGGCGCCCCAGCCCTTAGTCTTTGGGAGACCCAGGCCTAGGGCGCCCCAGCCCTAAGGCTTAGAGAGCCCATGGCATGGGGCACCCCAGTCCTAAGGCTGTGGGAGCCCAAGGCCTGGGGCGCCCCAGCCCTTAGGCTTAGGGAGCCCCAGGCCTGGGGCGCCTCAGCTCTTAAGCTTGGGAGCCCCAGGCCTGTGGCACCCCAGTCCTTAGGCTTTGGGAGTCCAAAGCCTGGGGCACCCCAGCCCTTAGGCTTTGGGAGCCCCAGGACTGGGGCGCCCCAGCCCTTAGTCTTAGTTAGCCCCAGGCCTGGGGCGCCCCAGCTCTTAAGCTTGGGAGCCCAAGGCCTGGGGCGTCCCAGCCCTTAGGCTTAGGGAGCCCCAGGCCTGGGGCGCTCCAGCCCTTGGGCTTTGGGAGCCCAAGGCCTGGGGCGTCCCAGCACTTAGGCTTTGGGAGCCCCAGGCCTGGGGCGGGCCAGCCCTTCGGCTTATGTAGCCCCAGACCTGGGGCGCCCCAGCCCTTAGGCTTAGGGAGCCCCTGGCCTGGGGTGCCCCAGCCATTAGGCTTTGGGAGCCTCAGGCCAGGGACTCCCAAGCCCATAGGTTTTGGGAGCGCCAGGCCTGGGGCGCCCCCGCCATTCGGCGTAGGGAGCCCCAGGCCTGGTGAGCCGCAGCTCTTTGACTTAGGGAGCCCCAGGCCAGGGTCGCCCCAGCCCTTAGGCTTATTGAGCCCCAGACCTGGGGCGCCCCAGCAATTAGGCTTAGGGAGCCCCAGGCCTGGGTCGCCCCAAGCCTTAGGCTTAGAAAGCCCCAGACCTGGGTCGCCCCAGCAATTAGGCTTAGGGAGCCCCAGGCCTGGGGCGACCCAGCCCTTAGGCTTTGGGAACCCAAGTCCTGGGTCGCCCCAGCCCTTAGGCTTAGGGAACCCCAGGATGTGGCGCTCCAGCCCTTAGGCTTAGGGAGACACAGGCCTGTGGCGCTCAAGCCCTTAGGCTGAGGGAGACCCAGGCCTGGGTCTCCCCAGCCCTTAGGTTTTAGGAGCCCCAGGCCTGGGGCGCCCCCACCCATAGGGTTAGGGAGCCCCAGGCCTGGGGCCCCCCAGCTCTGCGGCTTAGGGTGCCCCAGGCCTGGGTCGCCCCAGCCCTTAGACTTTGGGAGCCCCAGGCCTGGGGCGCCCCAGCCCTTAGGCTTTGGGAGCCCCAGGACAGGGAATCCCACCCTTAGGCTTAGGGAGCCCCAGGCTAGGGTCTCCCCAACCATTAGGCTTAGAGAGCCCCAGACCTGGGGCGCACCAGCAATTAGGCTTAGGGAGCCCCATGCCTGGGGCGCCCCAGCCCTTAAGATTAGGGATGCCCAGCCCTGGGGCGCCGCAACGCTTAGGCTTTGGGAACCCCAGTCCTGGGGCGCCCCAGTCCTTAGGCTTAGGGAGCCCCATTCCTGTGTCGCCCCAGCCCTTAGGCTTAGGGAGCCCCAGGCCCGTCGCCCCAGCCCTTTGGATTTGGGAGCCGCAAGCCTGGGGCGCCCCAGCCCTTTGGCTTAGGGAGCCCCAGGCCTGAGGCGCCCCAGCCTTTAGGCTTTGGAAGCCCCTGGCCTGGGGCGCCCCAGCCTGTAGGCTTTGGGAGCCCCAGGCCGGGGGCGCCCAAGCCCTTAGGCTGAGAAAACCCCAGATTGGGGCACCCCAGCAATTAGGCTTAGGGAGCCCCAGGCCTGGGGCGCCCCAGCCCTTAGGATTACGGATGCCCATGCCTGGGGCTCCCCAACCCTTAGGCATTGGGAATCCCAGTGCTGGGGCGCCCCAGTCCTTAGGCTTAGTGAGCCCCAAGCCTGGGGCTCCCCAGCCCTTAGTATTAGTGAGCCCCAGGCCTGGGTCGCCCCAGCCCTTAGTCTATGGGAGCCCCTAGCCTGGGGCGCCCCAGCTTTTAGGCTATAGGAGCCCCAGACCTGGGGCGCCCCAGCCCTTAGGCTTTGAGATCCTCAGACCTGGGGCGCCCCAGCAATTAGGCTTAGGGTGCGCCAGGCCAGGGTCGCCCCGGCCCTTAGGCTTAGGGAGCCCCAGGCCTGGGGCGCCCCAGCATTTAGGCTTAGGGATCCCAGGCCAGGTTAGCCCCAGCTCTTAAACTTTGGGAACCCCAGGCCTGGGATGCCCAGCCCTTAGGCTTTGGGAGACCCAGGCCTGGGGCTCCCCAGCCCTTAGGCTTAGGGAGCCCCAGTCCTGGTGATCCCCAGCTCTTAAATTTAGGGAGCCCCAGACCAGGGGCGCCCCAGCCATTAGGCTTAGGGTGCCCCAGGCCTGGGTAGCCCCAGCCCTTAAGCTTAGGGAGCCCCAGCCCTGGGGTGCCACAGCCCTTAGGCTTTGGGAGACCCAGGCCTGGGGCGTCCCAGCCCTTAGGCTTTGGGTGCGCCAGGTCTAGTGTGCCCCAACCCTTAGGCTTAGGGAGCCCCAGGCCTGGGGCAACCAGCCCTTTGGATTTGGGAGCCCCAGGCTTGGGTTGCCCCAACTCTTAGTCTTGGGCGCCCCTGAACTTGGGCGCCCCTGCCCTTAGGCTTAGAGAGCCCCAGGCCTGGGGCTCCCCAGCCCTTAGACTTAAGAAGCCCAAGGCCTGGGACGCCCCAGCCCTTAGGCTTTGATAGCCCCAGGTCTTGGGAGCCCCAGCCCTTAGGCTTAGTTAGCCCCAGGCCTGGGTCGCCCTAGCCCTTAGACTTTGGGAGGCCGAGGTCGGGTCACCCCAGCCCTTAGTCTTTGAGAGCCCGGACCTGGGGCGCCCCAGCCCTTAGACTTTGGGAGCCCCAGGCCTGGGGCACCTCAGCGCTTAGGCTTTGGGAGCCCCAGGCCTGGGACGCACCAGCCCATAGGTTTTGGGAGCCCCAGGCCTGCGGCGCCCCAGCCCTTAGGCTTTGGAATACCAGGCATGGGGCGCCCCAGCCCTTAGGCTTTGGGAGCCCTAGGTCTGGGGCGCCCCAGCCCTTAACTTTAGGGAGCCCTAGGCCTCGGGCGCCCCAGCCCTTAGGCTTAGGTTGCCCCAGGCCTGGGACGCCTCAGCCCTTGGGCTTTTGGAGCCCCAGGCCTGGGGCGCCCCAGCCCTTAGGCTTTGGGAGTCCCTGGCCTGGTGAGCCCCAGCTCTTAGACTTAGGGAGCCCCTGGCCTGAGTCGCCCCAGCACTTAGGCTTAGGGAGCCCCAGGCCTGGGGCGCCCCAGACCTTAGACTTAGAGAGCCCCAGACATGCGGCGCCCCAGCCATTAGGCTTAGGGATTCCCAAATTGGGGCGCCCCAGCCATTAGACTTAGGGATCCCCAGGCCTGGGGCGCCCACGCCCTTATGCTTTGGGAGCCCCTGGCTGGGGCGCACCAGCCCTTAGGCTTTGGGAGCCCCAGGCCGGGGGCGCCCCAGCCCTTAGGCTTAGGGAGCCCCAGGCTAGGGTCGCCCAAGCCTTAGGCTTAGAGAGCCCCAGACTTGGGGCACCCCAGCAATTAGGCTTAGGGAGCCCCAGGCCTGGGGCGCCCCAGCACTTAGGATTAGGGATGCCCAGGCCTGAAGCGCCCCAGCCCTTAGGTTTAGGGATCCCCAGGCCTGGGGCGCCCCAGCCCTTAGTTTTAGGGAGCCCCAGGCCTGGGTCGCCCCAGGCCATAGGCTTTGGGAGCCCCAAGCCTGGGGTGCCCCAGCCCTTAGGCTTTGGGAGCCCCAGGCCTGGAGAACCCCAGCCCTTGCGCTTAGAGATCCCCAGGCCTGGGGCGCCCCAGCAATTAGGCTTAGGGAGTGCCAGGCCAGGGTCTCCCTGGTCCTTAGGCTTAGGGAGCCCCAGGTCTGGGGCGCCCCAGCCCTTAGTTTTAGGGAGTCCCAGGCCTGGGTCACCCCAGCCCTTAGGCTTTGGGAGCCCCAAGCTTGGGGTGCCCCAGCCCTTAGGCTTTGGGAGCCCCAGGCCTGGAGTACCCCAGCCCTTAGGCTTAGAGATCCCCAGACCTGGGGCGCCCCAGCAATTAGGCTTAGGGAGCGCCAGGCCAGGGTCTCGCCGGCCCTTAGGCTTAGGGAGCCCCATGTCTGGGGCGCCCCAATCCTTAGGCTTAGGGAGCCCAAGGCCTGGTGAGCCCCAGTTCTTAGACTTTGGGAGCCCCTGCCTGGGGCGCCTAGCCTTTAGGCTTTGGGAGCTCCAGGCTTGGGGCACTCCAGCCCTCAGTATTTTGTATGCCCAGACTTGGGGCGCTCCAGCCATTAGGCTTAGGGAGCCCCAGACCTGGGTTGCCCCAGCCCTTAGGCTTAGGGAGCCCCATGCCTGGGGCACCCCAGCCCTTAGGCTTAGGGAGCCCCAGGCCAAGTGAGCCCAACTCTTAGACTTTGGGAGACCCAGGCCTGGGGCGCCCAGCCCTTAGGCTTAGGGAGCCCCAGGCCTGGGGCACCCCAGCCCTTAGGCTTAGGGAGCCCCAGGCCATGTGAGCCCAACTCTTAGACTTAGGGAGCCCATGGCCTGGGGCGCCCCAACCCTTAGCCTTAGGGAGCCACAGGCCTGGGCACCCAGCCCTTAGGCTTTGGGAGACCCAGGCTTGGGTCGCCCCAGCTCTTAGTCTTTGGGAGACCCTGGCCTTGGGCGCCCCAGCCCTTAGGCTTAGGGAGCCCCAGGCCTGGGGCTCCCCAGCCTTTAGACTTAAGAAGCCCAAGGCTTGGGACGCCCCAGCCCTTAGTCTTTGGGAGCCCCAGACCTGGGGCGCACCAGCCCTTAGGCTTTGGGAGCCCCAGGCCTGGGGCGCCTCAGCCCTTAGGCTTTGATAGCCCCAGGTCTGGGGCGCCCCAGCCCTTAGGCTTAGTTAGCCCCAGGCTTCGTTCGCCCTAGCCCTTATACTTTGGGAGCCGAGGCCGGGTCACCCCAACCCTTAGTCTTTGGGAGCCCCAGGCCTGGGGCGCCCCAGCCCTTAGGCTTTGGGACCCCCCAGGCTTGGGGCGCCCCATCCCTTAGGCTTTGGGAGACCCAGGCCTGGGCGGCCCCAGCCCTTAGGCTTAGGGAGCGCCAGCCCAGGGTCGCCCCAGCCCTTAGGCTTAGAGAGCCCCAGACCTGGGGCCCCCCAGCAATTAGGCTTAGGGAGCCCAAGGCCTGGGGCATCCCAGCCCTCAGTATTTGGTATGGCCAGACCTGGGGCGCCCCAGCCATTAGTCTTAGGGAACCCCAGGACTGGGTCTCCCCAGCCCTTAGGCTTAGGGAGCCCCAGGCCTGGGGCGCCCCAGCCCTTAGGCTTAAGAAGCCCAAGGCCTGGGACGCCCCAGTCCTTAGGCTTTGATAGCTCCAGGTCTGGGGTGCCCCAGCCCTTTGTCCTAGTTAGCCCCAGGCCTGGGGTACCCCAGCCCTTAGGCTTTGGGAGCCACAGGTCTGGGGCGCCCCAGCCCTAACGCTTAGGGAGCCCCAGACCTGGGGCGCCCCAGCCCTTAGGATTAGGGAGCCCCTGGCTTGGGGCTCCCCAGCCCTTAGGCTTGGGAGCCCCAGGCCTGGGTCGCCCTAGTCCTTAGATTTTGGGAGCCCGAGGCCGGGTTGCCCCAGCCCTTAGTCTTTGGGAGCCCCAGACCTGGTGTGCCCCAGCCCTTAGGCTTTGGGAGCCCAAGGCCTGGGGCGCCTCAGCCCTTAGGCTTTGGGAGGCCGAGGCCTGGGACGCCCCTGACCATAGGTTTTGGGAGCCCCAGGTCTGCGGCGCCCCAACCCTTAGGCTTTGGAACCCCAGGCATGGGGCGCCCCAGCCCTTAAGCTTTGGGAGGCCCCGGCCTCTTGCACCCAGCCCTTAGACTTAGGGAGAACCAGGCCTGGGACGCCCCAGCCCTTATGCTTAGGGAGCCCCTGGCATGGGCACCACAACTGTTAGGCTTTGGGAGCCCGATGCCGTGGCGCCCAAGCCTTAGGCTTTTGGAGCACCAGGATTGGGACGCCCCAGCCCACAGGTTTTGGGAGCCCTAGGCCTGGGGCGCCCCAGCCCTTAGGTTTTGGGAGCCAGAGGCCGGGTCGTCCCAGACCTTAGTCTTAGGGAGCCCCAGGCCTGGTGCGCCTCCACCCATAGGTTTTGGGAGCCCCAGGCCTGTGGCGCCCCAGCCCTTAGGCTTTGGAACCCCAGGCATGGGGCGCCCCAGCCCTTAGGCTTTGGGAGCCCCAGGCCTGGGGCGCCCCAGCCCTTAAGTTTAGGGAGCCCCAGGCCTGGGTCGCCCCAACCCTTAGGCTTAGGGAGCCCCAGGCCTAGGGCGCCCCAGCCCTTAGGCTTTGGGAGCGCCAGGCCTGTGGCGCCCCAGGCCTTAGGATTTGGGAGCCCCAGGCCTGGGGCGCCCCAGCCCTTAGGCTTTGGGAACTCCAGTCCTGGGGTGCCCCAGGCCTTAGGCTTTGGGAGCGCCAGGCCTTTGGCGCCCCAGCCCTTAGGATTTGGGAGCCCCAGGCCTGCGGCGCGCCAACCCTTAAGCTTTTGGAGCCCCAGGCCTGGGGCGCCCCAGCCCTTAGGCTTAGGGAGCCACAGGCCTGGGGCGCCCCAGCCAGTAGGCTTTGGGAGCCCCAGGCCAGGGACGCCCAAGCCCATAGGTTTTGGGAGCGCCAGGCCTGGGGCGCCCCCGCCATTCGGCGTAGGGAGCCCCAGGCCTGGTGAGCCGCAGCTCTTTGACTTAGGGAGACCCAGGCCAGGGTCGCCCCAGCCCTTAGGCTTATTGAGCCCCAGACCTGGGGTGCCCTAGCAATTAGGCTTAGGGAGCCCCAGGCCTGGGTCGCCCCAACCCTTAGGCTTAGAAAGCCCCAGACCTGGGTCGCCCCAGCAATTAGGCTTAGGGATCCCCAGGCCTGGGTTGCCCCAGCCCTTAGGCTTAGGGAGCCACAGGCCTGGGGCGCCCCAACCCTTAGGCTTTGGGAACCCCAGTCCTGGGGCGCCCCAGCTCTTAGGCTTTGGGAGCCCCAGGACAGGGAACCCCACCCTTAGGCTTAGGGAGCCCCAGGCCTGGGGCGCCCCAGCTCTGTGGCTTAGGGTGCCCCAGGCCTGGATCGCCCCAGCCCTTAGACTTTGAGAGCCCCAGGCCTGGGGCGCCCCAGCCCTTAGGCTTTGGGAGCCCCAGGACAGGGAACCCCGCCCTTAGGCTTAGGGAGCCCCAGGCTAGGGTCTACCCAACCATTAGGCTTAGAGAGCCCCAGACCTGGGGCGCCCCGGCAATTAGGCTTAGGGAGCCCCATGACTGGGGCGCCCCAGCCCTTAGTATTAGGGATGCCCAGGCCTGGGGCGCCCCAGCCCTTAGGCTTTGGGAACCCCAGTCCTGGGGCGCCCCAGTCCTTAGGCTTAGGGAGCCCCAGGCCTGTGTCGCCCCAGTCCTTAGGCTTAGGGAGCACCAGGCCCGGCGCCCCAGCCCTTTGGCTTTGGGAGCCGCAAGCCTGGGGCGCCCCAGCCCTTAGGCTTAGGGAGCCCTAAGCCTGAGGCGCCTCAGCCTTTAGGCTTTGGGAGCTCCAGGCCTGGGGCGCCCCAGCACTTAGGCTTAGGGAGCCCCAGGCCTGAGGCGCCCCCACCCTTAGGCTTAGGGAGCCTCAGGCCTGGGGCGCCCCAGCTCTGCGGCTTAGGGTGCCCCAGGCCTGGGTCGCCCCAGTCCTTAGACTTTGGGAGCCCCAGGCCTGGGGCGCCCCAGCCCTTAGGCTTTGGGAGCCCCAGGACAGGGAACCCCGCCCTTAGGCTTAGGGAGCCCCAGGCTAGGGTCTACCCAACCATTAGGCTTAGAGAGCCCCAGACCTGGGGCGCCCCGGCAATTAGGCTTAGGGAGCCCCATGACTGGGGCGCCCCAGCCCTTAGTATTAGGGATGCCCAGGCCTGGGGCGCCCCAGCCCTTAGGCTTTGGGAACCCCAGTCCTGGGGCGCCCCAGTCCTTAGGCTTAGGGAGCCCCAGGCCTGTGTCGCCCCAGTCCTTAGGCTTAGGGAGCACCAGGCCCGGCGCCCCAGCCCTTTGGCTTTGGGAGCCGCAAGCCTGGGGCGCCCCAGCCCTTAGGCTTAGGGAGCCCTAAGCCTGACGCGCCTCAGCCTTTAGGCTTTGGGAGCTCCAGGCCTGGGGCGCCCCAGCACTTAGGCTTAGGGAGCCCCAGGCCTGAGGCGCCCCCACCCTTAGGCTTAGGGAGCCTCAGGTCTGGGGCGCCCCAGCTCTGCGGCTTAGGGTGCCCCAGGCCTGGGTCGCCCCAGTCCTTAGACTTTGGGAGCCCCAGGCCTGGGGCGCCCCAGCCCTTAGGCTTTGGGAGCCCCAGGACAGGGAACCCCGCCCTTAGGCTTAGGGAGCCCCAGGCTAGGGTCTACCCAACCATTAGGCTTAGAGAGCCCCAGACCTTGGGCGCCCCGGCAATTAAATTAGGGAGCCCCATGACTGGGGCGCCCCAGCCCTTAGTATTAGGGATGCCCAGGCCTGGGGCGCCCCAGCCCTTAGGCTTTGGGAACCCCAGTCCTGGGGCGCCCCAGTCCTTAGGCTTAGGGAGCCCCAGGCCTGTGTCGCCCCAGCCCTTAGGCTTAGGGAGCCCCAGGCCCGTCACCCCAGCCCTTTGGCTTTGGGAGCCGCAAGCCTGGGGCGCCCCAGCCCTTAGGCTTAGGGAGCCCTAGGCCTGAGGCGCCTCAGCCTTTAGGCTTTGGGAGCTCCAGGCCTGGGGCGCCCCAGCACTTAGGCTTAGGGAGCCCCAGGCCTGAGGCGCCCCAGCCTTTAGGCTTTGGGAGCCCCTGGCCTGGGGCGCCCCAATCCTTAGGCTTTGGGAGCCCCAGGCTGGGGGCGCCCAAGTCCTTAAGCTTAGGGAGCCCTAGGCCAGGGTCGCCCAAGCCCTTAGGCTTAGAGAGCCCCAGACCTGGGGTGCCCCAGCAATTAGGCTTAGGGAGTCCCAGGCCTGGGTCGCCCCAGCCCTTAGTCTTTGGGAGCCCCTAGCCTGGGGCGCACCAGCCTTTAGGCTTTGGGAGCCCCAGACCTGGTGCGCCCCAGTCCTTACGCTTAGAGATCCCCAGACTTGGGGCACCCAGCAAGTAGGCTTAGGGAGCGCCAGGCCAGGGTCGCCCGGCCCTTAGGCCTAGGGAGCCCCAGTCCTGGGGCGCCCCAGCATTTAGGCTAAGGGAGCCCCAGGCCAGGTTAGCCCCAGCTCTTAGACTTTGGGAGCCCCAGGCTTGGGGCGCCCCAACCTTGGCCTTAGGGAGCCCCAGGCCTGGGACGCCCCAGCCCTTGGGCTTAGGGAGCGCCAAGCCTGGGGCGCCCCCACACTTAGGCTTAGGGAGCCCCTGGTCTGGGGCGCCCTAACCCTTAGGCTTAGAGAGCCCCAGGCCTGAGGCGCCCCAGCCCTTAGGCTTAGATAGCCCCAGACCTGGGTCGCCCCAGCACTTAGGCTTAGGGATCCCCAGGCCTGGGGCGCCCCAGCCCTTAGGCTTAGGGAGCCCCAGGTCTGGTGATCCCCAGCTCTTAGACTTCGGGAACCCCAGGCCTGAGACGCCCAGCCCTTAGGCTTTGGGAGACCCAGGCCTGGGGCTGCCCAGCCCTTAGGCTTTGGGTGCGCCAGGTCTAGGGTGCCCCAGCCCTTAGGCTTAGGGAGCCCCAGGCCTGGTGATCCCCAGCTCTTAGACTTAGGGAGCCCCTGGCCTGGGGCTCCCCAGCCCTTAGGCTTTGGGAGCCCCAGGCCTGGGCCGCCCCAACCCTTAGCCTTAGGGAGCCACAGGCCTGGGGCACACAGCCCTTAGGTTTTGGGAGACCAAGGCTTGGGTCGCCCCAGCTCTTAGTCTTTGGGAGACCCTGGCCTTGGGTGCCCCAGCCCTTAGGCTTAGGGAGCCCCAGGCCTGGGGCGCCTCAGCCCTTAGGCTTTGGGAGCCCCAGGCCTGCGGTGCCCCAGACCTTAGGCTTTGATAGCCCCAGGTCTGGGGCGCCCCAGCCCTTAGGCTTAGTTAGCCCAAGGCCTGGGTCGCCCTAGCACTTAGACTTTGGGAGGCCGAGGTTGGGTCACCCCAGCCCTTAGTCTTTGGGAGCCACGACCTGGGGCGCCCCAGCCCTTAGACTTTGGGAACTCCAGGCCTGGGGCGCCTCAGCGCTTAGACTTAGGGAGCCCCTGGCCTGGGGCTCCCCAGCCCTTAGGCTTTGGGAGCCCCAGGCCTGGGGCGCCCCAACCCTTAGCCTTAGGGAGCCACAGGCCTGGGGCACCCAGCCCTTAGGCTTTGGGAGACCAAGGCTTGGGTCGCCCCAGCTCTTAGTCTTTGGGAGACCCTGGCCTTGGGTGCCCCAGCCCTTAGGCTTAGGGAGCCCCAGGCCTGGGGCGCCTCAGCCCTTAGGCTTTGGGAGCCCCAGGCCTGCGGTGCCCCAGACCTTAGGCTTTGATAGCCCCAGGTCTGGGGCGCCCCAGCCCTTAGGCTTAGTTAGCCCAAGGCCTGGGTCGCCCTAGCACTTAGACTTAGGGAGCCCGAGGTTGGGTCACCCCAGCCCTTAGTCTTTGGGAGCCACGACCTGGGGCGCCCCAGCCCTTAGACTTTGGGAGCTCCAGGCCTGGGGCGCCTCAGCGCTTAGACTTTGGGAGCCCCAGGCCTGGGACGCACCAGCCCATAGGTTTTGGGAGCCCCAGTCCTGCGGCGCCCCAGCCCTTAGGCTTTGGAACACTAGGCATGGGGTGCCCCAGCCCTTAGGCTTTGGGAGCCCTAGGTCTGGGGCGCCCCAGCCCTTAGCCTTAGAGAGCCCTAGGCCTCGGGCACCCCAGCCCTTAGGCTTAGGGTGCCCCAGGCCTGGGACGCCTCAGCGCTTGGGCTTTTGGAGCCCCAGGCCTGGGGCGCCCCAGCCCTTAGGCTTTGGGAGTCCCTGGCCTGGTGAGCCCCAGCTCTTAGACTTAGGGAGCCCCTGGCCTGAGGCGCACCAGCACTTAGGCTTAGGGAGCCCCAGGCCTGGGGCGCCCCAGCCCTTAGATTTATAGAGCCCCAGACATGCGGCGCCCCAGCAATTAGGCTTAGGGATTCCCAACTTGGGGCGCCCCAGCCATTAGACTAAGGGAGCCCCAGGCCTGGGGCGCCCCAGCCCTTGGGCTTAGACAGCCCCAGCCTGGGGTGCCCCAGCCCTTAGGCTTTGGGATCCCCAGGCCTGGGGCGCCCCCGCCCTTACGCTTTGGGAGCCCCTGGCCTGGGGCGCCCCAGCCCTTGGGCTTTGGGAGCCCCTGGGCTGGGGGGACCCAGCCCTTAGGCTTTGGGAGCCCCAGGCCGGGGGCGCCCCAGCCCTTAGGCTTAGGGAGCCCCAGGCCAGGGTCGCCCAAGCTTTAGGCTTAGAGAGCCCCAGACCGGGGGTGCCCCAGCAATTAGGCTTTGGGAGCGCCAGGCCTGGGTCGCCCCAGCCCTTAGGCTTAGAGAGCCCCAGACTTGGGGCACCCCAGCAATTAGGCTTAGGGAGCCCCAGGCCTGGGGCGCCCCAGCCCTTAGGATTAGGGATGCCCAGGCCTGGGGCGCCCCGCCCTTAGGCTTAGGGATCCCCAGGCCTGGGGCGCCCAAGCCCTTAGTTTTAGGGAGCCCGAGGCCTGGGTCGCCCCAGCCCTTAGGCTTTGGCATCCCCAAGCCTGGGGTGCCCCAGCCCTTAGGCTTTGGGAGCCCCAGGCCTGGAGAACCCCAGCCCTTGCGCTTAGAGATCCCCAGGCCTGGGGCGCCCCAGCAATTAGGCTTTGGGAGCCGCAAGCCTGGGGTGCCCCAGCCCTTAGGCTTTGGGAGCCCCAGGCCTGGAGAACCCCAGCCCTTAGGCTTAGAGATCCCCAGAGCTGGGGCGCCCCAATCCTTAGGCTTAGGGACCCCAAGGCCTGGTGAGCCCCAGTTTTTAGACTTTGGGAGCCCCAGCCTGGGGCGCCTAGCCCTTAGGCTTTGGGAGCCCCAGGCTTGGGGCACTCCAGCCCTCAGTATTTTGTATGCCCAGACCTGGGGCGCTCCAGCCATAAGGCTTAGGGAGCCCCAGACCTGGGATTCCCCACCCCTTAGGCTTAGGGAGCCCCAGGCCTGGGCACCCCAGCCCTTAGGCTTAGGGAGCCCCAGGCCTGGTGAGCCCCAGCTCTTAGACTTTGGGAGCCCCAGGCCTGGGGCGCCCAGCCCTTTGGCTTTGGGAGACCCAGGCCTGGGGCGCCCCAGCCCTTAGGCTTTGGGAGTCCCAGGCCTGGTGATCCCCAGCTCTTAGACTTAGGGAGCCCATGGCCTGGGGCGCCCCAACACTTAGCCTTAGGGAGCCACAGGCCTGGGGCACCCAGCCCTTGGGCTTTCGGAGGCCCAGGCTTGGGTCGCCCCAGCTCTTAGTCTTTGGAGACCCTGGCCTTGGGCGCCCCAGCCTATAGGGTTAAGGAGCCCCAGGCCTGGGGCTCCCCAGCCTTTACACTTAAGAAGCCCAAGGCTTGGGACGCCCCAGCCCTTAGTCTTTGAGAGCCCCAGACCTGGGGCGCACCAGCCCTTAGGCTTTGGGAGCCCCAGGCCTGGTGCGCCCCAGCCCTTAAGTTTAGGGAGCCCCAGGCCTGGGGCGCCCCAGCCCTTAGGCTTAGGGAGCCCCAGGCCTGGGGCGCCCCAGCCCTTAGGCTGTGGGAGCGCCAGGCCTGTGGCGACCCAGGCCTTAGGATTTGGGAGCCCCAGGCCTGGGGTGCCCCAGCCCTTAGGCTTTGGGAGCGCCAGGCCTGTGGCGCCCCAGCCCTTAGGATTTGGGAGCCCCAGGCCTGCGGCTCGCCAACCCTTAAGCTTTTGGAGCCCTGGCCTGGGGTGCCCCAGCCCTTAGGCTTAGGGAGCCCCAGGCCTGGGGCGCCCCAGCCATTAGGCTTTGGGAGCCCCAGGCCAGGGATGCCCAAGCCCATAGGTTTTGGGAGCGCCTGGCCTGGGGCGCCCCCGCCATTCGGTGTAGGGAGCCCCAGGCCTGGTTAGCCGCAGCTCTTTGACTTAGGGAGACCCAGGCCAGGGTCGCCCCAGCCCATAGGCTTATTGAGCTCCAGACCTGGGGTGCCCCAGCCATTAGGCTTAGGGAGCCCCAGGCCTGGGGTGCCCCAACCCTTAGGATTAGGGATGCAAAGGCCTGGGGCGCCCCAGCCCTTAGGCTTTGGGAACCCCAGTCCTGGGGCGCCCCAGCTCTTAGGCTTAGGGAACCCCAGGCCTGTGGCGCTCCAGCCCTTAGGTTGTGGGAGCCCCAAGCCTGGGGCGACCCCACCCTTAGGCTTAGGGAGCCGCAGGCCTGGGGCGCCCCAGCTCTGCGGCTTAGGGTGCCCCAGGCCTGGGTCGCCCCAGCCCTTAGACTTTGGGAGCCCCAGGCCTGGGGCGCCCCAGCCCTTAGGCTTTGGGAGCCCCAGGACAGGGAACCCAGCCCTTAGGCTTAGGGAGCCCCAGGCTAGGGTCTACCCAACCATTAGGCTTAGAGAGCCCCAGACCTGGGGCGCCCCAGCAATTAGGCTTAGGGAGCCTCATGACTGGGGCGCCCCAGCCCTTAGGATTAGGGATGCCCAGGCCTGGGGCTACCCAGCCCTTAGGCTTTGGGAACCCCAGTCCTGGGGCGCCCCAGTCCTTAGGCTTAGGGAGCCCCAGGCCTGTGTCGCCCCAGCCCTTAGGCTTAGGGAGCCCCAGGCCCGTCGCCCCAGCCCTTTGGCTTTGGGAGCCGCAAGCCTGGGGCGCCCCAGCCCTTAGGCTTAGGGAGCCCTTGGCCTGAGGCGCCCCAGCCTTTAAGCTTTGGGAGCTCCAGGCCTGGGGCGCCCCAGCACTTAGGCTTAGGGAGCCCCAGGCCTGAGGCGCCCCACCCTTTAGGCTTTGGGAGCCCCTGGCCTGGGGCGCCCCAATCCTTAGGCTTTGGGAGCCCCAGGCCTGGGGCGCCCAAGTCCTTAAGCTTAGGGAGCCCCAGGCCAGGGTCGCCCAAGCCCTTAGGCTTAGAAAGCCCCAGACCTGGGTCGCACCAGCAATTAGGCTTAGGGAGCCCCAGGCCTGGGATGCCCCAGCCCTTTGGATTAGGGATGCCCAGGCCTGGGGCGCCCAGGCCTTAGGCTTTGGGAACCCCAGTCCTGGGGCGCCCCAGCGCTTAGGCTTAGGGAACCCCAGGCCTGGGTCTCCCCAGCCCTTAGGTTTTGGGAGCCACAGGCCTGGGGCGCCCCAGCTCTGCGGCTTAGGGTGCCCCAGGCCTGGGTCGTCCCAGCCCTTAGACTTTGTGAGCCCCAGGCCTGGGGCGCCCCAGCCCTTAGGCTTTGGGAGCCCCAGGACAGGGAACCCCGCCCTTAGGCTTAGGGAGCCCCAGTCTAGGGTCTACCCAACCATTAGGCTTAGAGAGCCCCAGACCTGGGGCGCCCCAGCAATTAGGCTTAGGGAGCGCCATGACTGGGACGCCCCAGCCCTTAGGATTAGGGATGCCCAGGCCTGGGGCGCCCCAGCCCTTAGGCTTTGGGAGCCCCAGGCCTGTGTCGCCCCAGCCCTTAGGCTTTGGGAGCCCCAGGCCTGGGGCGCCCCAGCCCTTAAGTTTAGGGAGCCCCAGGCCTGGGGCGCCCCAGCCCTTAGGCTTAGGGAGCCCCAGGCCTGGGGCGCCCCAGCCCTTAGGCTGTGGGAGCGCCAGGCCTGTGGCGACCCAGGCCTTAGGATTTGGGAGCCCCAGGCCTGGGGTGCCCCAGCCCTTAGGCTTTGGGAGCGCCAGGCCTGTGGCGCCCCAGCCCTTAGGATTTGGGAGCCCCAGGCCTGCGGCTCGCCAACCCTTAAGCTTTTGGAGCCCTGGCCTGGGGTGCCCCAGCCCTTAGGCTTAGGGAGCCCCAGGCCTGGGGCGCCCCAGCCATTAGGCTTTGGGAGCCCCAGGCCAGGGATGCCCAAGCCCATAGGTTTTGGGAGCGCCTGGCCTGGGGCGCCCCCGCCATTCGGTGTAGGGAGCCCCAGGCCTGGTTAGCCGCAGCTCTTTGACTTAGGGAGACCCAGGCCAGGGTCGCCCCAGCCCATAGGCTTATTGAGCTCCAGACCTGGGGTGCCCCAGCCATTAGGCTTAGGGAGCCCCAGGCCTGGGGTGCCCCAACCCTTAGGATTAGGGATGCAAAGGCCTGGGGCGCCCCAGCCCTTAGGCTTTGGGAACCCCAGTCCTGGGGCGCCCCAGCTCTTAGGCTTAGGGAACCCCAGGCCTGTGGCGCTCCAGCCCTTAGGTTGTGGGAGCCCCAAGCCTGGGGCGACCCCACCCTTAGGCTTAGGGAGCCGCAGGCCTGGGGCGCCCCAGCTCTGCGGCTTAGGGTGCCCCAGGCCTGGGTCGCCCCAGCCCTTAGACTTTGGGAGCCCCAGGCCTGGGGCGCCCCAGCCCTTAGGCTTTGGGAGCCCCAGGACAGGGAACCCAGCCCTTAGGCTTAGGGAGCCCCAGGCTAGGGTCTACCCAACCATTAGGCTTAGAGAGCCCCAGACCTGGGGCGCCCCAGCAATTAGGCTTAGGGAGCCTCATGACTGGGGCGCCCCAGCCCTTAGGATTAGGGATGCCCAGGCCTGGGGCTACCCAGCCCTTAGGCTTTGGGAACCCCAGGCCTGTGTCGCCCCAGCCCTTAGGCTTAGGGAGCCCCAGGCCCGTCGCCCCAGCCCTTTGGCTTTGGGAGCCGCAAGCCTGGGGCGCCCCAGCCCTTAGGCTTAGGGAGCCCTTGGCCTGAGGCGCCCCAGCCTTTAAGCTTTGGGAGCTCCAGGCCTGGGGCGCCCCAGCACTTAGGCTTAGGGAGCCCCAGGCCTGAGGCGCCCCACCCTTTAGGCTTTGGGAGCCCCTGGCCTGGGGCGCCCCAATCCTTAGGCTTTGGGAGCCCCAGGCCTGGGGCGCCCAAGTCCTTAAGCTTAGGGAGCCCCAGGCCAGGGTCGCCCAAGCCCTTAGGCTTAGAAAGCCCCAGACCTGGGTCGCACCAGCAATTAGGCTTAGGGAGCCCCAGGCCTGGGATGCCCCAGCCCTTTGGATTAGGGATGCCCAGGCCTGGGGCGCCCAGGCCTTAGGCTTTGGGAACCCCAGTCCTGGGGCGCCCCAGCGCTTAGGCTTAGGGAACCCCAGGCCTGGGTCTCCCCAGCCCTTAGGTTTTGGGAGCCACAGGCCTGGGGCGCCCCAGCTCTGCGGCTTAGGGTGCCCCAGGCCTGGGTCGTCCCAGCCCTTAGACTTTGTGAGCCCCAGGCCTGGGGCGCCCCAGCCCTTAGGCTTTGGGAGCCCCAGGACAGGGAACCCCGCCCTTAGGCTTAGGGAGCCCCAGTCTAGGGTCTACCCAACCATTAGGCTTAGAGAGCCCCAGACCTGGGGCGCCCCAGCAATTAGGCTTAGGGAGCGCCATGACTGGGGCGCCCCAGCCCTTAGGATTAGGGATGCCCAGGCCTGGGGCGCCCCAGCCCTTAGGCTTTGGGAGCCCCAGGCCTGTGTCGCCCCAGCCCTTAGGCTTAGGGAGCCCCAGGCCTGTGTCGCCCCAGCCCTTAGGCTTAGGGAGCCCTGGCCCGTCGCCCCAGCCATTTGGCTTTGAGAGCCGCAAGCCTGGGGTGCCCCAGCCCTTAGGATTAGGGAGACCTAGGCCTGAGGCGCCCCAGCCCTTGGGCTTTGGGAGCCCCTGGGCTGGGGGGACCCAGCCCTTAGGCTTTGGGAGCCCCAGGCCGGGGGCGCCCCAGCCCTTAGGCTTAGGGAGCCCCAGGCCAGGGTCGCCCAAGCTTTAGGCTTAGAGAGCCCCAGACCGGGGGTGCCCCAGCAATTAGGCTTTGGGAGCGCCAGGCCTGGGTCGCCCCAGCCCTTAGGCTTAGAGAGCCCCAGACTTGGGGCACCCCAGCAATTAGGCTTAGGGAGCCCCAGGCCTGGGGCGCCCCAGCCCTTAGGATTAGGGATGCCCAGGCCTGGGGCGCCCCGCCCTTAGGCTTAGGGATCCCCAGGCCTGGGGCGCCCAAGCCCTTAGTTTTAGGGAGCCCGAGGCCTGGGTCGCCCAAGCCCTTAGGCTTTGGCATCCCCAAGCCTGGGGTGCCCCAGCCCTTAGGCTTTGGGAGCCCCAGGCCTGGAGAACCCCAGCCCTTGCGCTTAGAGATCCCCAGGCCTGGGGCGCCCCAGGAATTAGGCTTTGGGAGCCGCAAGCCTGGGGTGCCCCAGTCCTTAGGCTTTGGGAGCCCCAGGCCTGGAGAACCCCAGCCCTTAGGCTTAGAGATCCCCAGAGCTGGGGCGCCCCAATCCTTAGGCTTAGGGACCCCAAGGCCTGGTGAGCCCCAGTTTTTAGACTTTGGGAGCCCCAGCCTGGGGCGCCTAGCCCTTAGGCTTTGGGAGCCCCAGGCTTGGGGCACTCCAGCCCTCAGTATTTTGTATGCCCAGACCTGGGGCGCTCCAGCCATAAGGCTTAGGGAGCCCCAGACCTGGGATTCCCCACCCCTTAGGCTTAGGGAGCCCCAGGCCTGGGCACCCCAGCCCTTAGGCTTAGGGAGCCCCAGGCCTGGTGAGCCCCAGCTCTTAGACTTTGGGAGCCCCAGGCCTGGGGCGCCCAGCCCTTAGGCATTGGGAGACCCAGCCTGGGGCGCCCCAGCCCTTAGGCTTTGGGAGTCCCAGGCCTGGTGATCCCCAGCTCTTAGACTTAGGGAGCCCATGGCCTGGGGCGCCCCAACACTTAGCCTTAGGGAGCCACAGGCCTGGGGCACCCAGCCCTTGGGTTTTGGGAGGCCCAGGCTTGGGTCGCCCCAGCTCTTAGTCTTTGGAGACCCTGGCCTTGGGCGCCCCAGCCTATAGGGTTAAGGAGCCCCAGGCCTGGGGCTCCCCAGCCTTTATACTTAAGAAGCCCAAGGCTTGGGACGCCCCAGCCCTTAGTCTTTGAGAGCCCCAGACCTGGGGCGCACCAGCCCTTAGGCTTTGGGAGCCCCAGGCCTGGGGCGCCCCAGCCCTTAAGTTTAGGGAGCCCCAGGCCTGGGGCGCCCCAGCCCTTAGGCTTAGGGAGCCCCAGGCCTGGGGCGCCCCAGCCCTTAGGCTGTGGGAGCGCCAGGCCTGTGGCGACCCAGGCCTTAGGATTTGGGAGCCCCAGGCCTGGGGTGCCCCAGCCCTTAGGCTTTGGGAGCGCCAGGCCTGTGGCGCCCCAGCCCTTAGGATTTGGGAGCCCCAGGCCTGCGGCTCGCCAACCCTTAAGCTTTTGGAGCCCTGGCCTGGGGTGCCCCAGCCCTTAGGCTTAGGGAGCCCCAGGCCTGGGGCGCCCCAGCCATTAGGCTTTGGGAGCCCCAGGCCAGGGACGCCCAAGCCCATAGGTTTTGGGAGCGCCTGGCCTGGGGCGCCCCCGCCATTCGGTGTAGGGAGCCCCAGGCCTGGTTAGCCGCAGCTCTTTGACTTAGGGAGACCCAGGCCAGGGTCGCCCCAGCCCATAGGCTTATTGATCTCCAGACCTGGGGTGCCCCAGCCATTAGGCTTAGGGAGCCCCAGGCCTGGGTTGCCCCAACCCTTAGGATTAGGGATGCAAAGGCCTGGGGCGCCCCAGCCCTTAGGCTTTGGGAACCCCAGTCCTGGGGCGCCCCAGCTCTTAGGCTTAGGGAACCCCAGGCCTGTGGCGCTCCAGCCCTTAGGTTGTGGGAGCCCCAAGCCTGGGGCGACCCCACCCTTAGGCTTAGGGAGCCGCAGGCCTGGGGCGCCCCAGCTCTGCGGCTTAGGGTGCCCCAGGCCTGGGTCGCCCCAGCCCTTAGACTTTGGGAGCCCCAGGCCTGGGGCGCCCCAGCCCTTAGGCTTTGGGAGCCCCAGGACAGGGAACCCCGCCCTTAGGCTTAGGGAGCCCCAGGCTAGGGTCTACCCAACCATTAGGCTTAGAGAGCCCCAGACCTGGGGCGCCCCAGCAATTAGGCTTAGGGAGCCTCATGACTGGGGCGCCCCAGCCCTTAGGATTAGGGATGCCCAGGCCTGGGGCTACCCAGCCCTTAGGCTTTGGGAACCCCAGTCCTGGGGCGCCCCAGTCCTTAGGCTTAGGGAGCCCCAGGCCTGTGTCGCCCCAGCCCTTAGGCTTAGGGAGCCCCAGGCCCGTCGCCCCAGCCCTTTGGCTTCGGGAGCCGCAAGCCTGGGGCGCCCCAGCCCTTAGGCTTAGGGAGCCCTTGGCCTGAGGCGCCCCAGCCTTTAAGCTTTGGGAGCTCCAGGCCTGGGGCGCCCCAGCACTTAGGCTTAGGGAGCCCCAGGCCTGAGGCGCCCCACCCTTTAGGCTTTGGGAGCCCCTGGCCTGGGGCGCCCCAATCCTTAGGCTTTGGGAGCCCCAGGCCTGGGGCGCCCAAGTCCTTAAGCTTAGGGAGCCCCAGGCCAGGGTCGCCCAAGCCATTAGGCTTAGAAAGCCCCAGACCTGGGTCGCACCAGCAATTAGGCTTAGGGAGCCCCAGGCCTGGGATGCCCCAGCCCTTTGGATTAGGGATGCCCAGGCCTGGGGCGCCCAGGCCTTAGGCTTTGGGAACCCCAGTCCTGGGGCGCCCCAGCGCTTAGGCTTAGGGAACCCCAGGCCTGGGTCTCCCCAGCCCTTAGGTTTTGGGAGCCACAGGCCTGGGGCGCCCCAGCTCTGCGGCTTAGGGTGCCCCAGGCCTGGGTCGTCCCAGCCCTTAGATTTTGGGAGCCCCAGGCCTGGGGCGCCCCAGCCCTTAGGCTTTGGGAGCCCCAGGACAGGGAACCCCGCCCTTAGGCTTAGGGAGCCCCAGTCTAGGGTCTACCCAACCATTAGGCTTAGAGAGCCCCAGACCTGGGGTGCCCCAGCAATTAGGCTTAGGGAGCGCCATGACTGGGGCGCCCCAGCCCTTAGGATTAGGGATGCCCAGGCCTGTGTCGCCCCAGCCCTTAGGCTTAGGGAGCCCCAGGCCTGTGTCGCCCCAGCCCTTAGGCTTAGGGAGCCCCAGGCCTGTGTCGCCCCAGTCCTTAGGCTTAGGGAGCACCAGGCCCGGCGCCCCAGCCCTTTGGCTTTGGGAGCCGCAAGCCTGGGGCGCCCCAGCCCTTAGGCTTAGGGACCCCTAAGCCTGAGGCGCCTCAGCCTTTAGGCTTTGGGAGCTCCAGGCCTGGGGCGCCCCAGCACTTAGGCTTAGGGAGCCCCAGGCCTGAGGCGCCCCCACCCTTAGGCTTAGGGAGCCTCAGGCCTGGGGCGCCCCAGCTCTGCGGCTTAGGGTGCCCCAGGCCTGGGTCGCCCCAGTCCTTAGACTTTGGGAGCCCCAGGCCTGGGGCGCCCCAGCCCTTAGGCTTTGGGAGCCCCAGGACAGGGAACCCCGCCCTTAGGCTTAGAGAGCCCCAGGCTAGGGTCTACCCAACCATTAGGCTTAGAGAGCCCCAGACCTAGGGCGCCACGGCAATTAAATTAGGGAGCCCCATGACTGGGGCGTCCCAGCCCTTAGTATTAGGGATGCCCAGGCCTGGGGCTACCCAGCCCTTAGGCTTTGGGAACCCAGTCCTGGGGCGCCCCAGTCCTTAGGCTTAGGGAGCCCCAGGCCTGTGTCGCCCCAGCCCTTAGGCTTAGGGAGCCCCAGGCCCGTCACCCCAGCCCTTTGGCTTTGGGAGCCGCAAGCCTGGGGCGCCCCAGCCCTTAGGCTTAGGGAGCCCTAGGCCTGAGGCGCCTCAGCCTTTAGGCTTTGGGAGCTCCAGGCCTGGGGCGCCCCAGCACTTAGGCTTAGGGAGCCCCAGGCCTGAGGCGCCCCAGCCTTTAGGCTTTGGGAGCCCCTGGCCTGGGGCGCCCCAGTCCTTAGGCTTTGGGAGCCCCAGGCTGGGGGCGCCCAAGTCCTTAAGCTTAGGGAGCCCTAGGCCAGGGTCGCCCAAGCCCTTAGGCTTAGAGAGCCCCAGACCTGGGGTGCCCCAGCAATTAGGCTTAGGGAGTCCGAGGCCTGGGTCGCCCCAGCCCTTAGTCTTTGGGAGCCCCTAGCCTGGGGCGCACCAGCCTTTAGGCTTTGGGAGCCCCAGACCTGGTGCGCCCCAGTCCTTAGGCTTAGAGATCCCCAGACTTGGGGCACCCAGCAAGTAGGCTTAGGGAGCGCCAGGCCAGGGTCGCCCGGCCCTTAGGCCTAGGGAGCCCCAGTCCTGGGGCGCCCCAGCATTTAGGCTAAGGGAGCCCCAGGCCAGGTTAGCCCCAGCTCTTAGACTTTGGGAGCCCCAGGCCTGGGGCGCCCCAACCTTGGACTTAGGGAGCCCCAGGCCTGGGACGCATCAGTCCTTCGGCTTTGGGAGCCCCAGGACCTGGGTGCCCCAGTTCTTGGGCTTATAGAGACCTAGGCCTGGGGCACCCCAGCACTTAGGCTTTGGGAGCCCAGGCCTGGGACGCCCCAGCCCTTGGGCTTAGAGAGCGCCAAGCCTGGGGCGCCCCCACACTTAGGCTTAGGGAGCCCCTGGTCTGGGGCGCCCAAACCCTTAGGCTTAGAGAGCCCCAGGCCTGAGGCGCCCCAGCCCTTAGGCTTAGATAGCCCCAGACCTGGGTCGCCCCAGCACTTAGGCTTAGGGATCCCCAGGCCTGGGGCGCCCCAGCCCTTAGGCTTAGGGAGCCCCAGGTCTGGTGATCCCCAGCTCTTAGACTTCGGGAACCCCAGGCCTGAGACGCCCAGCCCTTAGGCTTTGGGAGACCCAGGCCTGGGGCTGCCCAGCCCTTAGGCTTTGGGTGCGCCAGGTCTAGGGTGCCCCAGCCCTTAGGCTTAGGGAGCCCCAGGCCTGGTGATCCCCAGCTCTTAGACTTAGGGAGCCCCTGGCCTGGGGCTCCCCAGCCCTTAGGCTTTGGGAGCCCCAGGCCGGGGCGCCCCAACCCTTAGCCTTAGGGAGCCACAGGCCTGGGGCACCCAGCCCTTAGGCTTTGGGAGACCAAGGCTTGGGTCGCCCCAGCTCTTAGTCTTTGGGAGACCCAGGCCTTGGGTGCCCCAGCCCTTAGGCTTAGGGAGCCCCAGGCCTGGGGCGCCTCAGCCCTTAGGCTTTGGGAGCCCCAGGCCTGCGGTGCCCCAGACCTTAGGCTTTGATAGCCCCAGGTCTGGGGTGCCCCAGCCCTTAGGCTTAGTTAGCCCAAGGCCTGGGTCGTCCTAGCACTTAGACTTTGGGAGGCCGAGGTTGGGTCACCTCAGCCCTTAGTCTTTGGGAGCCACGACCTGGGGCGCCCCAGCCCTTAGACTTTGGGAGCTCCAGGCCTGGGGCGCCTCAGCGCTTAGACTTTGGGAGCCCCAGGCCTGGGACGCACCAGCCCATAGGTTTTGGGAGCCCCAGTCCTGCGGCGCCCCAGCCCTTAGGCTTTGGAACACTAGGCATGGGGCGCCCCAGCCCTTAGGCTTTGGGAGCCCTAGGTCTGGGGCGCCCCAGACCTTAGCCTTAGAGAGCCCTAGGCCTCGGGCGCCCCAGCCCTTAGGCTTAGGGTGCCCCAGGCCTGGGACGCCTCAGCGCTTGGGCTTTTGGAGCCCCAGGCCTGGGGCGCCCCAGCCCTTAAGCTTTGGGAGTCCCTGGCCTGGTGAGCCCCAGCTCTTAGACTTAGGGAGCCCCTGGCCTGAGGCGCCCCAGCACTTAGGCTTAGGGAGCCCCAGGCCTGGGGCGCCCCAGCCCTTAGACTTATAGAGCCCCAGACATGCGGCGCCCCAGCAATTAGGCTTAGGGATTCCCAACTTGGGGCGCCCCAGCCATTAGACTTAGGGAGCCCCAGGCCTGGGGCGCCCCAGCCCTTAGGCTTTGGGAGCCCCAGGCCTGGGACTCCTCATTCCTTGGGCTTTGGGAGCCCCAGGCCTGGGGCGCCCCAGCCCTTGGGCTTAGACAGCCCCAGGCCTGGGGTGCCCCAGCCCTTAGGCTTTGGGATCCCCAGGCCTGGGGCGCCCCCGCCCTTACGCTTTGGGAGCCCCTGGCCTGGGGCGCCCCAGCCCTTGGGCTTTGGGAGCCCCTGGGCTGGGGGGACCCAGCCCTTAGGCTTTGGGAGCCCCAGGCCGGGGGTGCCCCAGCCCTTAGGCTTAGGGAGCCCCAGGCCAGGGTCGCCCAAGCTTTAGGCTTAGAGAGCCCCAGACCGGGGGTGCCCCAGCAATTAGGCTTTGGGAGCGCCAGGCCTGGGTCGCCCCAGCCCTTAGGCTTAGAGAGCCCCAGACTTGGGGCACCCCAGCAATTAGGCTTAGGGAGCCCCAGGCCTGGGGCGCCCCAGCCCTTAGGATTAGGGATGCCCAGGCCTGGGGCGCCCCGCCCTTAGGCTTAGGGATCCCCAGGCCTGGGGCGCCCCAGCCCTTAGTTTTAGGGAGCCCGAGGCCTGGGTCGCCCCAGCCCTTAGGCTTTGGGATCCCCAAGCCTGGGGTGCCCCAGCCCTTAGGCTTTGGGAGCCCCAGGCCTGGAGAACCTCAGCCCTTGCGCTTAGAGATCCCCAGGCCTGGGGCGCCCCAGCAATTAGGCTTTGGGAGCCGCAAGCCTGGGGTGCCCCAGCCCTTAGGCTTTGGGAGCCCCAGGCCTGGAGAACCCCAGCCCTTAGGCTTAGAGATCCCCAGAGCTGGGGCGCCCCAATCCTTAGGCTTAGGGACCCCAAGGCCTGGTGAGCCCCAGTTCTTAGACTTTGGGAGCCCCAGCCTGGGGCGCCTAGCCCTTAGGCTTTGGGAGCCCCAGGCTTGGGGCACTCCAGCCCTCAGTATTTTGTATGCCCAGACCTGGGGCGCTCCAGCCATAAGGCTTAGGGAGCCCCAGACCTGGGATTCCCCACCCCTTAGGCTTAGGGAGCCCCAGGCCTGGGCACCCCAGCCCTCAGGCTTAGGGAGCCCCAGGCCTGGTGAGCCCCAGCTCTTAGACTTTGGGAGCCCCAGGCCTGGGGCGCCCAGCCCTTTGGCTTTGGGAGACCCAGGCCTGGGGCGCCCTAGCCCTTAGGCTTTGGGAGTCCCAGGCCTGGTGATCCCCAGCTCTTAGACTTAGGGAGCCCATGGCCTGGGGCGCCCCAACACTTAGCCTTAGGGAGCCACAGGCCTGGGGCACCCAGCCCTTGGGCTTTGGGAGGCCCAGGCTTGGGTCGCCCCAGCTCTTAGTCTTTGGAGACCCTGGCCTTGGGCGCCCCAGCCTATAGGGTTAAGGAGCCCCAGGCCTGGGGCTCCCCAGCCTTTAGACTTAAGAAGCCCAAGGCTTGGGACGCCCCAGCCCTTAGTCTTTGAGAGGCCCAGACCTGGGGCGCACCAGCCCTTAGGCTTTGGGAGTGCCAGGCCTGTGGCGCCCCAGCCCTTAGGATTTGGGAGCCCCAGGCCTGCGGCTCGCCAACCCTTAAGCTTTTGGAGCCCTTCCCTGGGGTGCCCCAGCCCTTAGGCTTAGGGAGCCCCAGGCCTGGGGCGCCCCAGCCATTAGGCTTTGGGAGCCCCAGGCCAGGGACGCCCAAGCCCATAGGTTTTGGGAGCGCCAGGCCTGGGGCGCCCCCGCCATTCGGTGTAGGGAGCCCCAGGCCTGGTTAGCCGCAGCTCTTTGACTTAGGGAGACCCAGGCCAGGGTCGCCCCAGCCCATAGGCTTATTAAGCTCCAGACCTGGGGTGCCCCAGCCATTAGGCTTAGGGAGCCCCAGGCCTGGGGTGCCCCAACCCTTAGGATTAGGGATGCAAAGGCCTGGGGCGCCCCAGCTCTTAGGCTTAGGGAACCCCAGGCCTGTGGCGCTCCAGCCCTTAGGTTGTGGGAGCCCCAAGCCTGGGGCAACCCCACCCTTAGGCTTAGGGAGCCGCAGGCCTGGGGCGCCCCAGCTCTGCGGCTTAGGGTGCCCCAGGCCTGGGTCGCCCCAGCCCTTAGACTTTGGGAGCCCCAGGCCTGGGGCGCCCCAGCCCTTAGGCTTTGGGAGCCCCAGGACAGGGAACCCCGCCCTTAGGCTTAGGGAGCCCCAGGCTAGGGTCTACCCAACCATTAGGCTTAGAGAGCCCCAGACCTGGGGCGCCCCAGCAATTAGGCTTAGGGAGCCTCATGACTGGGGCGCCCCAGCCCTTACGATTAGGGATGCCCAGGCCTGGGGCTACCCAGCCCTTAGGCTTTGGGAACCCCAGTCCTGGGGCGCCCCAGTCCTTAGGCTTAGGGAGCCCCAGGCCTGTGTCGCCCCAGCCCTTAGGCTTAGGGAGCCCCAGGCCCGTCGCCCCAGCCCTTTGGCTTTGGGAGCCGCAAGCCTGGGGCGCCCCAGCCCTTAGGCTTAGGGAGCCCTTGGCCTGAGGCGCCCCAGCATTTAAGCTTTGGGAGCTCCAGGCCTGGGGCGCCCCAGCACTTAGGCTTAGGGAGCCCCAGGCCTGAGGCGCCCCAGCCTTTAAGCTTTGGGAGCCCCTGGCCTGGGGCGCCCCAATCCTTAGGCTTTGGGAGCCCCGGCCTGGGGCGCCCAAGTCCTTAAGCTTAGGGAGCCCCAGGCCAGGGTCGCCCAAGCCCTTAGGCTTAGAAAGCCCCAGACCTGGGTCGCACCAGCAATTAGGCTTAGGGAGCCCCAGGCCTGGGATGCCCCAGCCCTTTGGATTAGGGATGCCCAGGCCTGGGGCGCCCAGGCCTTAGGCTTTGGGAACCCCAGTCCTGGGGCGCCCCAGCGCTTAGGCTTAGGGAACCCCAGGCCTGGGTCTCCCCAGCCCTTAGGTTTTGGGAGCCACAGGCCTGGGGCGCCCCCACCCTTAGGCTTAGGGAGCCGCAGGCCTGGGGCGCCCCAGCTCTGCGGCTTAGGGTGCCCCAGGCCTGGGTCGTCCCAGCCCTTAGACTTTGGGAGCACCAGGCCTGGGGAGCCCCAGCCCTTAGGCTTTGGGAGCCCCAGGACAGGGAACCCCGCCCTTAGGCTTAGGGAGCCCCAGTCTAGGGTCTACCCAACCATTAGGCTTAGAGAGCCCCAGACCTGGGGCGCCCCAGCAATTAGGCTTAGGGAGCGCCATGACTGGGGCGCCCCAGCCCTTAGGATTAGGGATGCCCAGGCCGGGGGAGCCCCAGCCCTTAGGCTTAGGGAGCCCCAGGCCTGTGTCGCCCCAGCCCTTAGGCTTAGGGAGCCCCAGGCCCGTCGCCCCAGCCATTTGGCTTTGAGAGCCGCAAGCCTGGGGCGCCCCAGCCCTTAGGCTTAGGGAGCCCTAGGCCTGAGGCGCCCCAGCCTTTAGGCTTTGGGAGCTCCAGGCCTGGGGCGCCCCAGCACTTAGGCTTAGGGAGCCCCAGGCCTGAGGCGCCCCAGGCTTTAGGCTTTGGGAGCCCCTGGCCTGGGGCGCCCCAGTCCTTAGGCTTTGGGAGCCCCAGGCCGGGGGCGCCCGAGTCCTTAAGCTTAGGGAGCCCCAGGCCAGGGACGCCCAAGCCCTTAGGCTTAGAGAGCCCCAGACCTGGGGTGACCCAGCAATTAGGCTTAGGGAGCCCCAGGCCTGGGTCGCCCCAGCCCTTAGTCTTTGGGGGCCCCTAGCGTGGGGCGCCCCAGCCTTTAGGCTTTGGGAGCCCAAGACGTGGGGTGCCCCAGCCCTTAGGCTTAAAGATCCCCAGACCTGGGGCGCCCCAGCAAGTAGGCTTAGGGAGCGCCAGGCCAGGGTCGCCCCGGCCCTTAGGCTTAGGGAGCCCCAGGCCTGGGGCGCCCCAGCATTTAGGCTTAGGGAGCCCCAGGCCAGGTTAGCCCCAGCTCTTAGACTTTGGGAGCCCCAGGCCTGGGGCGCCCCAACCTTGGCCTTAGGGAGCCCCAGGCCTGGTGATCCCCAGCTCTTAGACTTTGGGAACCCCAGGTCTGGGACGCCCAGCCCTTAGGCTTTGGGAGACCCAGGCCTGGGGCTCCTCAGCCCTTAGGCTTTGGGTGTGCCAGGTCTAGGGTGCCCCAGCCCTTAGGCTTAGGGAGCCCCAGGCCTGGTGATCCCCAGCTCTTAGACTTAGGGAGCCCCTGGCCTGGGGCTCCCCAGCCCTTAGGCTTTGGGAACCCCAGGCCTGGGGCGCCCCAACCCTTAGCCTTAGGGAGCCACAGGCCTGGGGCACCCAGCCCTTAGGCTTTGGGAGACCCAGGCTTGGGTCGCCCCAGCTTTTAATCTTTGGGAGACCCTGGTCTGGGTGCCCCAGTCCTTAAGCTTAGGGAGCCCCAGGCCTTGGGCGCCTCAGCCCTTAGGCTTTGGGAGACCCAGGTCTGCGGTGCCCCAGCCCTTAGGCTTTGATAGCCCCAGGTCTGGGGCGCACCAGCCCTTAGGCTTAGTTAGCCCCAGGCCTGGGTCGCCCTAGCCCTTAGAATTTCAGAGGCCGAGGTCGGGTCACCCCAGCCCTTAGTCTTTGGGAGCCCCGACCTGGGGCGCCCCAGCCCTTAGACTTTGGGAGCTCCAGGCCTGGGGCGCCTCAGCGCTTAGGCTTTGGGAGCCCCAGGCCTGGGACGCACCAGCCCATAGGTTTTGGGAGCCCCAGGCCTGCGGCCCCCCAGCCCTTAGGCTTTGGAACACCAGGCATGGGGTGCCCCAGCCCTTAGGCTTTGGGAGCCCTAGGTCTGGGGTGCCCCAGCCCTTAGCCTTAGGGAGCCCTAGGCCTCGGGCTCCCAAGCCCTTAGGCTTAGGGTGCCCCAGGCCTGGGACGCCTCAGCGCTTGGGCTGTTGGAGCCCCAGGCCTGGGGAGCCCCATCCCTTAGGCTTTGGGAGTCCCTGGCCTGGTGAGCCCCAGCTCTTAGACTTATGGAGCCTCTGGCCTGAGGCGCCCCAGCACTTAGGCTTAGGGAGCCCGAGGCCTGGGGCGCCCCAGCCCTTAGACTTATAGAGCCCCACACATGCGGCGCCCCAGCAATTAGGCTTAGGGATTCCCAACTTGGGCGCCCCAGCCATTAGACTTAGGGAGCCCCAGGCCTGGGGCGCCCCAGCCCTTAGGCTTTGGGAGCCCCAGGCCTGGGACTCCTCATTCCTTGGGCATTGGGAGCCCCAGGCATGGGGCGCCCCAGCCCTTGGGCTTAGACAACCCCAGGCCTGGGGTGCCCCAGCCCTTAGGCTTTGGGATCCCCAGGCCTGGGGCGCCCCCGCCCTTACGCTTTGGGAGCCCCTGGCCTGGGGCGCCCCAGCCCTTGGGCTTTGGGAGCCCCAGGGCAGGGGCGCCCCAGCCCTTAGGCTTAGGGAGCCCCATGCCAGGGTCGCCCAAGCCTTAGGCTTAGAGAGCCCCAGACCGGGGGTGCCCCAGCAATTAGGCTTTGGGAGCGCCAGGCCTGGGTCGCCTCAGCCCTTAGGCTTAGAGATCCCCAGGCCTGGGGCGCCCCAGCAATTAGGCTTTGGGAGCCCCAAACCTGGGGTGCCCCAGCCCTTAGGCTTTGGGAGCCCCAGGCCTGGAGAACCCCAGCCCTTAGACTTAGAGATCCCCAGACCTGGGGCACCCCAGCAATTAGGCTTAGGGAGTGCCAGGCCAGGGTCTCGCCGGCCCTTAGGCTTAGGGAGCCCCAGGTCTGGGGCGCCCCAATCCTTAGGGTTAGGGAGCCCAAGGCCTGGTGAGCCCCAGTTCTTAGACTTTGGGAGCCCCAGCCTGGGGCGCCTAGCCCTTAGGCTTTGGGAGCCCCAGGCTTGGGGCACTCCAGCCCTCAGTATTTTGTATGCCCAGACCTGGGGCGCTCCAGCCATTAGGCTTAGGGAGCCCCAGACCTGGGTTGCCCCAGCCCTTAGGCTTAGGCAACCCCAGGCCTGGGGCACCCCAGCACTTAGGCTTAGGGAGCCCCAGGCCTGGTGAGCCCAAGCTCTTAGACTTTGGGAGCCCCAGGCCTGGGGCGCCCAGCCCTTAGGCTTTGGGAGACCCAGGCCTGGGGCGCCCCAGCCCTTAGGCTTTGGGAGTCCCAGGCCTGGTGATCCCCAGCTCTTAGATTTTGGTAGCCCATGGCCTTGGGCGCCCCAACCCTTAGGCTTCGGGAGCCCCAGACCTGGGGCGCACCAGCCCTTCGGCTTTGGGAGCCCCAGACCTGGGGCGCCTTAGCCCTTAGGCTTTGATAGCCCCAGGCCTGCGGTGCCCTAGCCCTTAGGCTTTGATAGCCCCAGGTCTGGGACGCCCCAGCCCTTAGGCTTAGTTAGCCCCAGGCCTCGTTCACCCTAGCCCTTATACTTTGGGAGCCCGAGGCCGGGTCACCCCAACCCTTAGTCTTTGGGAGCCCCAGGCCTGGGGCGCCCCAGCCCTTAGGCTTTGGGAGCCCCAGGCTTGGGGAGCCCCATCCCTTAGGCTTTGGGAGCCCCAGGCCTGGGGGGCACCAGCCCTTAGACTTAGGCAGCGACAGGCCAGGGTCGCCCCAGCCCTTAGGCTTAGAGAGCCCCAGACCTGGGGCCCCCCAGCAATTAGGCTTAGAGAGCCCAAGGCCTGGGGCATCCCAGCCCTCAGTATTTGGTATGGCCAGACCTGGGGCGCCCCAGCCATTAGCCTTAGGGAGCCCCAGGTTGGGTCACCCCAGCCCTTAGGCTTAGGGAGCCCCAGGCCTGGGGCGCCCCAGCCCTTAGGCTTAAGAAGCCCAAGGCCTGGGACGCCCCAGTCCTTAGGCTTTGATAGCTCCAGGTCTGGGGCGCCCCAGCCCTTAGTCCTAGTTAGCCCCAGGCCTGGGGTACCCCAGCCCTTAGGCTTTGGGAGCCCCAGGTCTGCGGCGCTCCAGCCCTAACGCTTAGGGAGCCCCAGACCTGGGGCGCCCCAGCCCTTAGGCTTAGGGAGCCCCTGGCCTGGGGCTCCCCAGCCCTTAGGCTTGGGAGCCCCAGGCCTGGGTCGCCCTAGTCCTTAGATTTTGGGAGCCCGAGGCCGGGTCGCCCCAGCCCTTAGTCTTTGGGAGCCCCAGACCTGGTGCGCCCCAGCCCTTAGGCTTTGTTAGCCCCTGGCCTGGGGCGCCTCAGCCCTTAGGCTTTGGGAGGCCCAGGCCTGGGACGCCCCTGACCATAGGTTTTGGGAGCCCCAGGCCTGCGGCGCCCCAACCCTTAGGCTTTGGAACCCCAGGCATGGGGCGCCCCAGCCCTTAAGCTTTGGGAGGCCCCGGCCTCTTGCAACCAGCCCTTAGACTTAGGGAGAACCAGGCCTGGCGCGCCCCAGCCCTTATGCTTAGGGAGCCCCTGGCATGGGGCACCACAGCCTTTAGGCTTTGGGAGCCCGATGCCGTGGCGCCCAAGCCCTTAGGCTTTTGGAGCACCAGGACTGGGACGCCCCAGCCCATAGGTTTTGGGAGCCCTAGGCCTGGGGCGCCCCAGCCCTTAGGTTTTGGGAGCTAGAGGCAGGGTCGCCCCAGACCTTAGTCTTAGGGAGCCCCAGGCCTGGTGCGCCCCCGCCCATAGGTTTTGGGAGCCCCAGGCCTGTGGCGCCCCAGCCCTTAGGCTTTGGAACCCCAGGCATGGGGCGCCCCAGCCCTTAGGCTTTGGGAGCCCCAGGCCTGGGGCGCCCCAGCCCTTAAGTTTATGAAGCCCCAGGCCTGAGGCGCCCCAGCCCTTAGGCTTAGGGAGCCCCAGGCCTGGGGTGCCCCAGCCCTTAGGCTTTGGGAGCCCCAGACCTGGGGCGCCCCAGCCCTTAGGCTTTGGGAGCGCCAGGCCTGTGGAGCCCCAGGCCTTAGGATTTGGGAGCCCCAGGCCTGGGGCGCTCCAGCCCTTAGGCTTTGGGAACCCCAGTCCTGGGGCGCCCCAGGCCTTAGTCTTTGGGAGCGCCAGGCCTGTGGCGCCCCAGCCCTTAGGATTTGGGAGCCCCAGGCCTGCGGCGCGCCAACCCTTAAGCTTTTGGAGCCCCAGGCCTGGGGCGCCCCAGACCTTAGGCTTAGGGAGCCCCAGGCCTGGGGCGCCACAGCCATTAGGCTTTGGGAGCCCCAGGCCAGGGACGCCCAAGCCCATAGGTTTTGGGAGCGCCAGGCCTGGGGCGCCCCCGCCATTCGGCGTAGGGAGCCCCAGGCCTGGTGAGCCGCAGCTCTTTGACTTAGGGAGACCCAGTCCAGGATTGCCCCAGCCCTTAGGCTTATTGAGCCCCAGACTTGGTGTGCCCTAGCAATTAGTCTTAGGGAGCCCCAGGCCTGGGTCGCCCCAACCCTTAGGCATAGAAAGCCCCAGACCTGGGTGGCCCCAACCCTTAGGCTTAGAAAGCCCCAGACCTGGGTCGCCCCAGCAATTAGGCTTAGGGAGCCCCAGGCCTGGGGTGCCCCAGCCCTTAGGATTAGGGATGCCCAGGCCTGGGGTGCCCCAGCCCTTAGGCTTTGGGAACCCCAGTCCTGGGGCGCCCCAGCGCTTAGGCTTAGGGAACCCCAGGCCTGTGGCGCTCCAGCCCTTAAGCTGAGGGAGACCCAGGCCTGGGTCTCCCCAGCCCTTAGGTTTTGGGAGCCCCAGGCCTGGGACGCCCCGACCCTTAGACTTTGGGAGCCCCAGGCCTGGGGCGCCCAGCCCTTAGGCTTTGGGAGACCCAGGCCTGGGGCGCCCCAGCCCTTAGGCTTTGGGAGTCCCAGGCCTGGTGATCCCCAGCTCTTAGATTTAGGTAGCGCATGGCCTTGGGCGCCCCAACCCTTAGGCTTCGGGAGCCCCAGACCTGGGGCGCACCAGCCCTTCGGCTTTGGGAGCCCCAGACCTGGGGCGCCTTAGCCCTTAGGCTTTGATAGCCCCAGGCCTGCGGTGCCCTAGCCCTTAGGCTTTGATAGCCCCAGGTCTGGGACGCCCCAGCCCTTAGGCTTAGTTAGCCCCAGGCCTCTTTCACCCTAGCCCTTATACTTTGGGAGCCCGAGGCCGGGTCACCCCAACCCTTAGTCTTTGGGAGCCCCAGGCCTGGGGCGCCCCAGCCCTTAGGCTTTGGGAGCCCCAGGCTTGGGGCGCCCCATCCCTTAGGCTTTGGGAGCCCCAGGCCTGGGGGGCACCAGCCCTTAGACTTAGGGAGCGACAGGCCAGGGTCGCCCCAGCCCTTAGGCTTAGAGAGCCCCAGACCTGGGGCCCCCCAGCAATTAGGCTTAGGGAGCCCAAGGCCTGGGGCATCCCAGCCCTCAGTATTTGGTATGGCCAGACCTGGGGCGCCCCAGCCATTAGCCTTAGGGAGCCCCAGGTTGGGTCACCCCAGCCCTTAGGCTTAGGGAGCCCCAGGCCTGGGGCGCCCCAGCCCTTAGGCTTAAGAAGCCCAAGGCCTGGGACGCCCCAGTCCTTAGGCTTTGATAGCTCCAGGTCTGGGGCGCCCCAGCCCTTAGTCCTAGTTAGCCCCAGGCCTGGGGTACCCCAGCCCTTAGGCTTTGGGAGCCCCAGGTCTGCGGCACTCCAGCCCTAACGCTTAGGGAGCCCCAGACCTGGGGCGCCCCAGCCCTTAGGCTTAGGGAGCCCCTGGCCTGGGGCTCCCCAGCCCTTAGGGTTGGGAGCCCCAGGCCTGGGTCGCCCTAGTCCTTAGATTTTGGGAGCCCGAGGCCGGGTCGCCCCAGCCCTTAGTCTTTGGGAGCCCCAGACCTGGTGCGCCCCAGCCCTTAGGCTTTGTTAGCCCCTGGCCTGGGGCGCCTCAGCCCTTAGGCTTTGGGAGGCCCAGGCCTGGGACGCCCCTGACCATAGGTTTTGGGAGCCCCAGGCCTGCGGCACCCCAACCCTTAGGCTTTGGAACCCCAGGCATGGGGCGCCCCAGCCCTTAAGCTTTGGGAGGCCCCGGCCTCTTGCAACCAGCCCTTAGACTTAGGGAGAACCAGGCCTGGCACGCCCCAGCCCTTATGCTTAGGGAGCCCCTGGCATGGGGCACCACAGCCTTTAGGCTTTGGGAGCCCGATGCCGTGGCGCCCAAGCCCTTAGGCTTTTGGAGCACCAGGACTGGGACGCCCCAGCCCATAGGTTTTGGGAGCCCTAGGCCTGGGGCGCCCCAGCCCTTAGGTTTTGGGAGCTAGAGGCAGGGTCGCCCCAGACCTTAGTCTTAGGGAGCCCCAGGCCTGGTGCGCCCCCGCCCATAGGTTTTGGGAGCCCCAGGCCTGTGGCGCCCCAGCCCTTAGGCTTTGGAACCCCAGGCATGGGGCGCCCCAGCCCTTAGGCTTTGGGAGCCCCAGGCCTGGGGCGCCCCAGCCCTTAAGTTTAAGAAGCCCCAGGCCTGAGGCGCCCCAGCCCTTAGGCTTAGGGAGCCCCAGGCCTGGGGTGCCCCAGCCCTTAGGCTTTGGGAGCCCCAGACCTGGGGCGCCCCAGCCCTTAGGCTTTGGGAGCGCCAGGCCTGTGGAGCCCCAGGCCTTAGGATTTGGGAGCCCCAGGCCTGGGGCGCTCCAGCCCTTAGGCTTTGGGAACCCCAGTCCTGGGGCGCCCCAGGCCTTAGTCTTTGGGAGCGCCAGGCCTGTGGCGCCCCAGCCCTTAGGATTTGGGAGCCCCAGGCCTGCGGCGCGCCAACCCTTAAGCTTTTGGAGCCCCAGGCCTGGGGCGCCCCAGACCTTAGGCTTAGGGAGCCCCAGGCCTGGGGCGCCACAGCCATTAGGCTTTGGGAGCCCCAGGCCAGGGACGCCCAAGCCCATAGGTTTTGGGAGCGCCAGGCCTGGGGCGCCCCCGCCATTCGGCGTAGGGAGCCCCAGGCCTGGTGAGCCGCAGCTCTTTGACTTAGGGAGACCCAGTCCAGGATTGCCCCAGCCCTTAGGCTTATTGAGCCCCAGACTTGGTGCGCCCTAGCAATTAGTCTTAGGGAGCCCCAGGCCTGGGTCGCCCCAACCCTTAGGCTTAGAAAGCCCCAGACCTGGGTGGCCCCAACCCTTAGGCTTAGAAAGCCCCAGACCTGGGTCGCCCCAGCAATTAGGCTTAGGGAGCCCCAGGCCTGGGGTGCCCCAGCCCTTAGGATTAGGGATGCCCAGGCCTGGGGTGCCCCAGCCCTTAGGCTTTGGGAACCCCAGTCCTGGGGCGCCCCAGCGCTTAGGCTTAGGGAACCCCAGGCCTGTGGCGCTCCAGCCCTTAAGCTGAGGGAGCCCCAGGCCCGTCGCCCCAGCCCTTTGGCTTTGGGAGCCGCAAGCCTGGGGCGCCCCAGCCCTTAGGCTTAGGGAGCCCTAGGCCTGAGGCGCCCCAGCCTTTAGGCTTTGGGAGCTCCAGGCCTGGGGCGCCCCAGCACTTAGGCTTAGGGAGCCCCAGGCCTGAGGTGCCCCAGCCTTTAGGCTTTGGGAGCCCCTGGCCTGGGGCGCCCCAGTCCTTAGGCTTTGGGAGCCCCAGGCTGGGGGCGCCCGAGTCCTTAGGCTTAGGGAGCCCCAGGCCAGGGTCGCCCAAGCCCTTAGGCTTAGAGAGCCCCAGACCTGGGGTGCCCCAGCAATTAGGCTTAGGGAGCCCCAGGCCTGGGTCGCCCCAGCCCTTAGTCTTTGGGAGCCCCTAGCCTGGGGCGCCCCAGACTTTAGGCTTTGGGAGCCCCAGACCTGGGGCTCCCCAGCAAGTAGGCTTAGGGAGCGCCAGGCCAGGGTCGCCCCGGCCCTTAGTCTTTGGGAGCCCCAGGCCTGGGGCGCCCCAGCATTTAGGCTTAGGAAGCCCCAGGCCAGGTTAGCCCCAGCTCTTAGACTTTGGGAGCCCCAGGCCTGGGGCGCCCCAACCTTGGCCTTAGCGAGCCCCAGGCCTGGGACGCCTCAGTCCTTCGGCTTTGGGAGCCCCAGGACTGGGGTGCCCCAGCTCTTGGGCTTACAGAGCCCTAGGCCTGGGGCACCCCAGCACTTAGGCTTTGGGAGCCCAGGGCCTGGGACGCCCCAGCCCTTCGGCTTAAGAAGCTCCAAGCCTGGTGCGCCCCCACACTTAGGCTTAGGGAGCCCCTCGTCTGGGGCGCCCAAACCCTTAGGCTTAGAGAGCCCCAGGCCTGAGGCGCCCCAGCCCTTTGGCTTAGATAGCCCCAGACCTGGGTCGCCCCAGCCCTTAGGCTTAGGGATCCCCAGGCCTGGGGCACCCCAGCCCTTAGGCTTAGGGAGCCCCAGGCCTGGTGATCCCCAGCTCTTAGACTTTGGGAACCCCAGGCCTGGGACGCCCAGCCCTTAGGCTTTTGGAGACCCAGGCCTGGGGCTCCCCAGCCCTTAGGCTTTGGGTGCGCCAGGTCTAGGGTGCCCCATCCCTTAGGCTTAGGGAGCCCCAGGCCTGGTGATCCCCAGCTCTTAGACTTAGGGAGCCCCTGGCCTGGGGCTCCCCAGCCCTTAGGCTTTGGGAGCCCCAGGCCTGGGGCGCCCCAACCCTTAGCCTTAGGGAGCCACAGGCCTGGGGCACCCAGCCCTTAGGCTTTGGGAGAACCAGGCTTGGGTCGCCCCAGCTCTTAGTCTTGGGCGCCCCTGAACTTGTGCGCCCCTGCCCTTAGGCTTAGGGAGCCCCAGGCCTGGGGCTCCCCAGCCCTTAGACTTAAGAAGCCCAAAGCCTGGGACGCCCCAGCCCTTAGGCTTTGATAGCCCCAGGTCTTGGGAGCCCCAGCCCTTAGGCTTAGTTAGCCCCAGCCCTGGGTCGCCCTAGCCCTTAGACTTTGGGAGGCCGAGGTCGGGCCACCCCAGCCCTTAGTCTTTGGGAGCCCCTACCTGGGGCGCCCCAGCCCTTAGACTTTGGGAGCTCAAGGCCTGGGGCGCCTCAGCGCTTAGGTTTTGGGAGCCCCAGACCTGGGACGCACCAGCCCATAGGTTTTGGGAGCCCCAGGCCAGCGGCGCCCCAGCCCTTAGGCTTTGGAACACCAGGCATGGGGCGCCCCAGCCCTTAGGCTTTGGGAGCCCTAGGTCTGGGGCGCCCCAACCCTTAGCCTTAGGGAGCCCTAGGCCTTGGGCGCCCCAGCCCTTAGACTTAGGGTGCCCCAGGCCTGGGATGCCTCAGCGCTTGGGCTTTTGGAGCCCCAGGCCTGGGGCGCCCCAGCCCTTAGGCTTTGGGAGCCTTAGGTCTGGGGCGCCCCAGCCCTTAGCCTTAGGGAGCCCTAGGCCTCGGGCGCCCCAGCCCTTAGGCTTAGGGTGCCCCAGGCCTGGGACGCCTCAGCGCTTGGGCTTTTGGAGCCCCAGGCCTGGGGCGCCCCAGCCCTTAGGCTTTGGAAGTCCCTGGCCTGGTGAGCCCCAGCTCTTAGACTTAGGGAGCCCCTGGCCTGAGGCGCCCCAGCACTTAGACTTATAGAGCCCCAGACATGCGGCGCCCCAGCAATTAGGCTTAGGGATTCCCAACTTGGGGCGCCCCAGCCATTAGACTTAGGGAGCCCCAGGCCTGGGGCGCCCCAGCCCTTACGCTTTGGGAGCCCCAGGCCTGGGACTCCTCATTCCTTGGGCTTTGGGAGCCCCAGGCCTGGGGCGCCCCAGCCCTTGGGCTTAGAGAGCCCCAGGCCTGGGGTGCCCCAGCCCTTAGGCTTTGGGTTCCCTGGCCGGGGGCGCCCCAGCCCTTAGGCTTAGGGAGGCCCAGGCCAGGGTCGACCAAGCCTTAGGCTTAGAGAGCCCCAGACCGGGGTGCCCCAGCAATTAGGCTTTGGGAGCGCCAGGCCTGGGTCGCCCCAGCCCTTAGGCTTAGAGAGCCCCAGACTTGGGGCACCCCAGCAATTAGGCTTAGGGAGCCCCAGGCCTGGGGTGCCCCAGCCCTTAGGATTAAGGATGCCCAGGACTGGAGCGCCCCAGCCTTTAGGCTTTGGGAACCCCAGGCCTGGGGCGCCCCAGCCCTTAGGATTAAGGATGCCAAGGCCTGGGGCGCCCCAGCCCTTAGGCTTAGGGATCCCCAGGCCTGGGGCGCCCCAGCCCTTAGTTTTAGGGAGCACCAGGCCTGGGTCGCCCCAGCCCTTAGGCTTTGGGAGCCCCAAGCCTGGGGTGCCCCAGCCCTTAGGCTTTGGGAGCCCCAGGCCTGGAGAACCCCAGCCCTTGGGCTTAGAGATCCCCAGGCCTGGGGCGCCCCAGCAATTAGGCTTTGGGAGCCCCAAGCCTGGGGTGCCTCAGCCCTTAGGCTTTGGGAGCCCCAGGTCTGGGGCGCCCCAGCCCTAACGCTTAGGGAGCCCCAGACCTGGGGCGCCCCAGCCCTTAGGCTTAGGGAGCCCCTGGCCTGGGGTTCCCTAGCCCTTTGGCTTGGGAGCCCCAGGCCTGTGTGGCCCTAGTCCTTAGATTTTGGGAGCCCGAGGCCGGGTCGCCCCAGACCTTAGTCTGTGGGAGCCCCAGACCTGGTGTGCCCCAGCCCTTAGGCTTTGTGAGCCCCAGGCCAGGGGCGTCTCAGCCCTTAGGCTTTGGGAGGCCCAGGCCTGGGACGCCCCTGACCATAGGTTTTGGGAGCCCCAGGGCTGCGGCGCCCCAACCCTTAGGCTTTGGAACCCCAGGCATGGGGCGCCCCAGCCCTTAAGCTTTGGGAGGCCCCGGCCTCTTGCAACCAGCCCTTAGACTTAGGGAGAACCAGGGCTGGGACGCCCCAGCCCTTATGCTTAGGGAGCCTCAGCCTGGGGCACCCCAGCCCTTAGGCTTTGGGTGCCCCAGACCTGGGGCGCCCCAGCCCGTAGGCTTTGGGAGCGCCAGGCCTGTGGCGCCCCAGGCCTTAGGATTTGGGAGCCCCAGGCCTGCGGCGTGCCAACCCTTAAGCTTTTGGAGCCCCAGGCCTGGGGCGCCCCAACCCTTAGGCTTAGGGAGCCCCAGGCCTGGGGCGACCCAGCCCTTAGGCTTTGGGAACCCCAGTCCTGGAGCGCCCCGGGTCTTAAGCTTTGGGAGCGCCAGGCCTGTGGCGCCCCAGCCCTTAGGATTTGGGAGCCCCAGGCCTGCGGCGCGCCAACCCTTAAGCTTATGGAGTCCCAGGCCTGGTGCGCTCCAGCCCTTAGGCTTAGGGAGCCCCAGGCCTGGGGCGCCCCAGCCATTATGCTTTGGGAGCCCCAGGCCAGGGACGCCCAAGCCCATAGGTTTTGGGAGTGCCAGGCCTGGGGCGCCCCAGCCCTTAGGCTTAGGGAACCCCAGGCCTGTGGCGCTCCAGCCCTTAGGCTGAGGGAGACCCAGGCCTGGGTCTCCCCAGCCCTTAGACTTTGGGAGCCCCAGGACTGGGGCGCCCCAGCCCTTAGGCTTTGGGAGCCCCATGACAGGGAAACCCGCCCTTAGGCTTAGGGACCCCCAGGCTAGGGTCTACTCAACCATTACGCTTAGAGAGCCCCAGACCTGGGGCGCCCCAGCAATTAGGCTTAGGGAGCCCCAGGCCTGGGGTGCCCCAGCCCTTAGGATTAAGGATGCCCAGGCCTGGAGCGTCCCAGCCCTTAGGCTTTGGGAACCCCAGTCCTGGGGCGCCACAGCCCTTAGGTTTTGGGAGCCCCAGGCCTGGGGCGCCCCCACCCTTAGGCTTAGGGAGCCCCAGGCCTGGGGCGCCCCAGCTCTGCGGCTTAGGGTGCCCCAGGCCTGGGTCGCCCCAGCCCTTAGACTTTGGGAGCCCCAGGCCTGTGTCGCCCGAGCCCTTAGGCTTAGGGAGCCCCAGGCCCGTCGCCCCAGCCCTTTGGCTTTGGGAGCCGCAACCCTGGGGGGCCCCAGCCCTTAGGCTTAGGGAGCCCTAGGCCTGAGGCGCCCCAGCCTTTAGGCTTTGGGAGCTCCAGGCCTGGGGCGCCCCAGCCTTTAGGCTTTGGGAGCCCCTGGCCTGGGGCGCCCCAGTCCTTAGGCTTTGGGAGCCCCAGGCTGGGGGCGCCCGAGTCTTTAGGCTTAGGGAACCCCAGGCCAGGGTCGCCCAAGCCCTTAGGCTTAGAGAGCCCCAGACCTGGGGTGCCCCAGCAATTAGCCTTAGGGAGCCCCAGGCCTGGGTCGCCCCAGCCCTTAGTCTTTGGGAGCCCCTAGCCTGGGGCGCCCCAGCCTTTAGGGTTTGGGAGCCCCAGACCTGGGGCGCCCCAGCCCTTAGGCTTAGAGATCCCCAGACCTGGGTCGTCCCAGCAAGTAGGCTTAGGGAGCGCCAGGCCAGGGTCGCCCCGGACTTTAGGCTTAGGGAGCCCCAGGCCTGGGGCGCCCCAGCATTTAGGCTTAGGGAGCCCCAGGCCATGTTAGCCCCAGCTCTTAGACTTTGGGAGCCCCAGGCCTGGGGCGCCCCACCCTTGGCCTTAGAGAGCCCCAGGCCTGGGACGCCTCAGTCCTTCGGCTTTGGGAGCCCCAGGACTGGGGTGCCCCAGCTCTTGGGCTTATAGAGCCCTAGGCCTGGGGCACCCCAGCACTTAGGCTTTGGGAGCCCAGGGCCTGGGACGCCCCAGCCCTTCGGCTTAAGAAGCTCCAAGCCTGGGGTGCCCCCACACTTAGGCTTAGGGAGCCCCTGGTCTGGGGCGCCCAAACCGTTAGGCTTAGAGAGCCCAAGCCTGAGGCGCCCCAGCCCTTAGGCTTAGATAGCCCCAGACCTGGGTCGCCTCAGCCCTTAGGCTTAGGGATCCCCAGGCCTGGGGCGCCCCAGCCCTTAGGCTTAGGGAGCCCCAGGCCTGGTGATCCCCAGCTATTAGACTTTGGGAACCCCAGGCCTGGGACGCCCAGCCCTTAGGCTTTGGGAGACCCAGGCCTGGGGCTCCCCAGCCCTTAGGCTTTGGGTGCGCCAGGTCTAGGGTGTCCCAGTCCTTAGGCTTAGAAAGCCCCAGACCTGGGATGCCCCAGCCCTTTGGATTAGGGATGCCCAGACCTGGGGCGCCCCAGCACTTAGGCTTTGGGAGCTCCAGGACAGGGAACCCCGCCCTTAGGCTTAGGGAGCCCCAGGCTAGAGTCTACCCAACCATTAGGCTTAGAGAGCCCCAGACCTGGGGCGCCCCAGCAATTAGGCTTAGGGAACCCCAGTCCTGGGGCACCCCAGTCCTTAGGCTTAGGGAGCCCCTGGCCCGTCGCCCCAGCCCTTTGGCTTTGGGAGCCGCAAGCCTGGGGCGCCCCAGCCCTTAGGCTTAGGGAGCCCTAGGCCTGAGGCGCCCCAGCCTTTAGGCTTTGGGAGCTCCAGGCCTGGGGAGCCCCAGCACTTAGGCTTAGGGAGCCGCAGGCCTGAGGTGCCCCAGCCTTTAGGCTTTGGAGCCCCTGGCCTGGGGCGCCCCAGTCCTTAGGCTTTGGGAGCCCCTAGCCTGGGGCGCCCCAGCCTTTAGGCTTTGGGAGCCCCAGACCTGGGGCGCCCCAGCCCTTAGGCTTAGAGATCCCCAGACCTGGGGCGCCCCAGCAAGTAGGCTTAGGGAGCGCCAGGCCAGGGTCGCCCCGGCCCTTAGTCTTAGGGAGCCCCAGGCCTGGGGCGCCCTGCATTTAGGCTTAGGGAGCCCCAGGCCAGGTTAGCCCCAGCTCTTAGGCTTTGGGAGACCCAGACCTGGGGCGCCCCAACCTTGGCCTTAGGGAGCCCCAGGCCTGGGAGGCCTCAGTCCTTCGGCTTTGGGAGCCCCAGGACTGGGGTGCCCCAGCTCTTGGGCTTACAGAGCCCTAGGCCTTGGGCACCCCAGCACTTAGGCTTTGGGAGCTCAGGGCCTGGGACGCCCCAGCCCTTCGGCTTAGGGAGCTCCAAGCCTGGGGCGCCCCCACACTTAGGCTTAGGGAGCCCCAGACCTGGGTCGCCCCAGCCCTTAGGCTTAGGGATCCCCAGGCCTGGGGCGCCCCAGCCCTTAGGCTTAGGGAGCCCCAGGCCTGTTGATCCCCAGCTCTTAGACTTTGGGAACCCCAGGCCTGTGACGCCCAGCCCTTAGGCTTTGGGAGACCCAGCCCTGGGGCTCCCCAGCCCTTAGGCTTTGGGTGCGCCAGGTCTAGGGTGCCCCAGCCCTTAGGCTTAGGGAGCCCCAGGCCTGGTGATCCCCAGCTCTTAGACTTAGGGAGCCCCTGGCCTGGGGCTCCCCAGCCCTTAGGCTTTGGGAGCCCCAGGCCTGGGGCACCCCAACCCTTAGCCTTAGGGAGCCACAGGCCTGGGGCACCCAGCCCTTAGGCTTTGGGAGACCCAGGCTTGGGTCGCCCCAGCTCTTAGTCTTGGGCGCCCCTGAACTTGGGCGCCCCTTCCCTTAGGCTTAGGGAGCCCCAGGCCTGGGGCTCCCCAGCCCTTAGACTTAAGAAGCCCAAGGCCTGGGACGCCCCAGGCCTTAGGCTTTGATAGCCCCAGGTCTTGGGAGCCCCAGCCTTTAGGCTTAGTTAGCCCCAGCCCTGGGTCACCCTAGCCCTTAGACTTTGGGAGGCCGAGGTCGGGCCACCCCAGCCCTTAGTCTTTGGGAGCCCCGACCTGGGGCGCCCCAGCCCTTAGACTTTGGGAGCTCCAGGCCTGGGGCGCCTCAGCGCTTAGGCTTTGGGAGCCCCAGACCTGGGACGCACCAGCCCATAGGTTTTGGGAGCCCCAGGCCAGCGGCGCCCCAGCCCTTAGGCTTTGGAACACCAGGCATGGGGCGCCCCAGCCCTTAGGCTTTGGGAGCCCTAGGTCTGGGGCGCCCCAACCCTTAGCCTTAGGAAGTCCAAGGCCTCGGGCGCCCCAGCCCTTAGGCTTAGGGTGCCCAAGGCCTGGGACACCTCAGCGCTTGGGCTTTTGGAGCCCCAGGCCTGGGGCGCCCCAGCCCTTAGGCTTTGGGAGCCCTAGGTCTGGGGCGCCCCAGCCCTTAGCCTTAGGGAGCCCTAGGCCTCAGGCGCCCCAGCCCTTAGGCTAAGGGTGCCCCAGGCCTGGGACGCCTCAGCGCTTGGGCTTTTGGAGCCCCAGGCCTGGGGCGCCCCATCCCTTAGGCTTTGGGAGTCCCTGGCCTGGTGAGCCCCAGCTCTTAGACTTAGGGAGCCCCTGGCCTGAGGCGCCCCAGCACTTAGGCTTAGGGAGCCCCAGGCCTGGGGCGCCCCAGCCCTTAGACTTATAGAGCCCCAGACATGCGGCGCCCCGGCAATTAGGCTTAGGGATTCCCAACTTGGGGCGCCCCAGCCATTAGACTTAGGGAGCCCCAGGCCTGGGGCGCCCCAGCCCTTAGGCTTTGGGAGCACCAGGCCTGAGACTCCTCATTCCTTGGGCTTTGGGAGCCCCAGGCCTGGGGCGCACCAGCCCTTGGGTTAGAGAGCCCCAGGCCTGGGGTGCCCCAGCCCTTAGGCTTTGGGATCCCCAGGCCGGGGGCGCCCCAGCCCTTAGGCTTAGGGAGCCCCAGGCCAGGGTCGACCAAGCCTTAGGCTTAGAGAGTCCCAGACCGGGGGTGCCCCAGCAATTAGGCTTTGGGAGCGCCAGGCCTGGGTCGCCCCAGGCCTTAGGCTTAGAGAGCCCCAGACTTGGGGCACTCCAGCAATTAGGCTTAGGGAGCCCCAGGCCTGGGGTGCCCCAGCCCTTAGGATTAAGGATGCCCAGGCCTGGAGCGCCCCAGCCTTTAGGCTTTGGGAACCCCAGGCCTGGGGCGCCCCAGCCCTTAGGCTTAGGGATCCCCAGGCCTGGGGCGCCCCAGCCCTTAGTTTTAGGGAGCCACAGGCCTGGGTCGCCCCAGCCCTTAGGCTTTGGGAGCCCCAAGCCTGGGGTGCCCCAGCCCTTAGGCTTTGGGAGCCCCAGGCCTGGAGAACCCCAGCCCTTGGGCTTAGAGATCCCCAGGCCTGGGGCGCCTCAGCAATTAGGCTTTGGGAGCTCCAAGCCTGGGGTGCCTCAGCCCTTAGGCTTTGGGAGCCCCAGGTCTGGGGCGCCCTAGCCCTAACGCTTAGGGAGCCCCAGACCTGGGGCGCCCCAGCCCTTAGGCTTAGGGAGCCCCTGGCCTGGGGTTCCATAGCCCTTTGGCTTGGGAACCCCAGGCCTGTGTCGCCCTAGTCCTTAGATTTTGGGAGCCCGAGGCCGGGTCGCCCCAGACCTTAGTCTGTGGGAACCCCAGACCTGGTGCGCCCCAGCCCTTAGGCTTTGTGAGCCCCAGGCCAGGGGCGCCTCAGCCCTTAGGCTTTGGGAGGCCCAGGCCTGGGACGCCCCTGACCATAGGTTTTGGGAGCCCCAGGCCTGCGGCGCCTCAACCCTTAGGCTTTGGAACCCCGGGCATGGGGCGCCCCAGCCCTTAAGCTTTGGGAGGCCCCGGCCTCTTGCACCCAGCCCTTAGACTTAGGGAGAACCAGGGCTGGGACGCCCCAGCCCTTATGCTTAGGGAGCCTCAGGCCTGGGGCACCCCAGCCCTTAGGCTTTGGGAGCCCCAGACCTGGGACGCCCCCGCCCGTAGGCTTTGGGAGCGCCAGGCCTGTGGTGCCCCAGGCCTTAGGATTTGAGAGCCCCAGGCCTGTGGCGTGCCAACCCTTAAGCTTTTGGAGCCCCAGGCCTGGGGCGCCCCAACCCTTAGGCTTAGGGAGCCCCGGGCCTGGGGCGCCCCAGCCCTTAGGCTTTGGGGACCCCAGTCCTGGAGCGCCCAAGGCCTTAAGCTTTGGGAGCGCCAGGCCTGTGGCGCCCCAGCCCTTAGGATTTGGGAGCCCCGGGCCTGCGGCGCGCCAACCCTTAAGCTTTTGTAGCCCCAGGCTTGGGGCGCCCAGCCCTTAGGCTTAGGGAGCCCCAGGCCTGGGGCGCCCCAGCCATTAGGCTTTGGGAGCCCCAGGCCAGGGACGCCCAAGCCCATAGGTTTTGGGAGTGCCAGGCGTGGGGCGCCCCAGCCCTTAGGCTTAGGGAACCCCAGGCCTGTGGCGCTCCAGCCCTTAGGCTGAGGGAGACCCAGGCCTGCGGCGCGCCAACCCTTAAGCTTTTGTAGCCCCAGGCTTGGGGCGCCCAAGCCCTTAGGCTTAGGGAGCCCCAGGCCTGGGGCGCCCCAGCCATTAGGCTTTGGGAGCCCCAGGCCAGGGACGCCCAAGCCCATAGGTTTTGGGAGTGCCAGGCGTGGGGCGCCCAAGGCCTTAAGCTTTGGGAGCGCCAGGCCTGTGGCGCCCCAGCCCTTAGGATTTGGGAGCCCCAGGCCTGCGGCGCGCCAACCCTTAAGCTTTTGTAGCCCCAGGCTTGGGGCGCCCCAGCCCTTAGGCTTAGGGAGCCCCAGGCCTGGGGCGCCCCAGCCATTAGGCTTTGGGAGCCCCAGGCCAGGGACGCCCAAGCCCATAGGTTTTGGGAGTGCCAGGCGTGGGGCGCCCCAGCCCTTAGGCTTAAGGAACCCCAGGCCTGTGGCGCTCCAGCCCTTAGGCTGAGGGAGACCCAGGCCTGGGTCTCCCCAGCCCTTAGGTTTTGGGAGCCCCAGGCCTGGGGCGCCCCCACCCTTAGGCTTAGGGAGCCCCAGGCCTGGGGCGCCCCAGCTCTGCGGCTTAGGGTGCCCCAGGCCTGGGTCGCCCCAGCCCTTAGACTTTGGGAGCCCCAGGCCTGGGGCGCCCCAGCCCTTAGGCTTTTGGAGCCCCAGGACAGGGAAACCCGCCCTTAGGCTTAGGGACCCCCAGGCTAGGGTCTACCCAACCATTAGGCTTAGAGAGCCCAAGACCTGGGGCGCCCCAGCAATTAGGCTTAGGGAGCCCCAGGCCTGGGGTGCCCCAGCCCTTAGGATTAAGGATGCCCAGGCCTGGAGCGTCCCAGCCCTTAGGCTTTGGGAACCCCAGTCCTGGGGCGCCCCAGCGCTTAGGCTTAGGGAACCCCAGGCCTGTGGCGCTCCAGCCCTTAGGCTGAGGGAGACCCAGGCCTGGGTCTCCCCAGCCCTTAGACTTTGGGAGCCCCAGGCCTGGGGCGCCCCAACACTTAGCCTTAGGGAGCCACAGGCCTGGGGCACCCAGCCCTTAGGCTTTGGGAGACCCAGGCTTGGGTCGCCCCAGCTCTTAGTCTTTGGGAGACCCTGGCCTGGGCGCCCCAGTCCTTAAGCTTAGGGAGCCCCAGGCCTGGGGCGCCTCAGCCCTTAGGCTTTGGGAGACCCAGGCCTGCGGTGCCCCAGCCCTTAGGCTTTGATAGCCCCAGGTCTGGGGTGCACCAGCCCTTAGGCTTAGTTAGCCCCAGGCCTGGGTCGCCCTAGCCCTTAGAATTTCGGAGGCCGAGGTCGGGTCACCCCAGCCCTTTGTCTTTGGGAGCCCCGACCTGGGGCGCCCCAGCCCTTAGACTTTGGGAGCTCCAGGCCTGGGGCGCCTCAGCGCTTAGGCTTTGGGAGCCCCAGGCCTGGGACGCACCAGCCCATAGGTTTTGGGAGCCCCAGGCCTGCGGCGCCCCAGCCCTTAGGCTTTGGAACACCAGGCATGGGGTGCCCCAGCCCTTAGGCTTTGGGAGCCCTAGGTCTGGGGCGCCCCATCCCTTAGGCTTTGGGAGTCCCTGGCCTGGTGAGCCCCAGCTCTTAGACTTAGGGAGCCCCTGGCCTGAGGTGCCCCAGCACTTAGGCATAGGGAGCCCCAGGCCTGGGGCGCCCCAGCCCTTAGACTTATAGAGCCCCAGACATGCGGCGCCCCAGCAATTAGGCTTAGGGATTCCCAACTTGGGGCGCCCCAGCCATTAGACTTAGGGAGCCCCAGGCCTGGGGCGCCCCAGCCCTTAGGCTTTGGGAGCCCCAGGCCTGGGACTCCTCATTCCTTGGGCTTTGGGAGCCCCAGGCATGGGGCGCCCCAGCCCTTGGGCTTAGACAACCCCAGGCCTGAGGTGCCCCAGCCCTTAGGCTTTGGGATCCCCAGGCCTGGGGCGCCCCGCCCTTACGCTTTGGGAGCCCCTGGCCTGGGGCGCCCCAGCCCTTGGGCTTTGGGAGCCCCAGGGCAGGGGCGCCCCAGCCCTTAGGCTTAGGGAGCCCCAGGCCAGGGTCGCCCAAGCCTTAGGCTTAGAGAGCCCCAGACCGGGGGTGCCCCAGCAATTAGGCTTTGGGAGCGCCAGGCCTGGGTCGCCTCAGCCCTTAGGCTTGGAGAGCCCCAGACTTGGGGCACCCCAGCAGTTAGGCTTAGGGAGCCCCAGGCCTGGGGCGCCCCAGCCCTTAGGATTAGGGATGCCCAGGCCTGGGGCGCCCCAGCCCTTAGGCTTAGGGATCCCCAGGCCTGGGGCGCCCCAGCCCTTAGTTTTAGGGAGCCCCAGGCCTGGGTTGCCCCAGCCCTTAGGCTTTGGGAGCCCCAAGCCTGGGTGCCCCAGCCCGTAGGCTTTGGGAGCCCCAGGCCTGGAGAACCCCAGCCCTTGGGCTTAGAGATCCCCAGGCCTGGGGCGCCCCAGCAATTAGGCTTTGGGAGCCCCAAGCCTGGGGTGCCCCAGCCCTTGGCTTTGGGAGCCCCAGGCCTGGAGAACCCCAGCCCTTGGGCTTAGAGATCCCCAGACCTGGGGCACCCCAGCAATTAGGCTTAGGGAGCGCCAGGCCAGGGTCTCGCCGGCCCTTAGGCTTAGGGAGCCCCAGGTCTGAGGCGCCCCAATCCTTAGGGTTAGGGAGCCCAAGGCCTGGTGAGCCCCAGTTCTTAGACTTTGGGAGCCCCAGCCTGGGGCGCCTAGCCCTTAGGCTTTGGGAGCCCCAGGCTTGGGGCACTCCAGCCCTCAGTATTTTGTATGCCCAGACCTGGGGCGCTCCAGCCATTAGGCTTAGGGAGGCCCAGACCTGGGTTGCCCCAGCCCTTAGGCTTAGGGAGCCCCAGGCCTGGGGCACCCCAGGCCTTAGGCTTAAGGAGCCCCAGGCCTGGTGAGCCCCAGCTCTTAGACTTTGGGAGCCCCAGCCTTGGGGCGCCTAGCCCTTAGGCTTTGGGAGACCCAGGCCTGGGGCGCCCCAGCCCTTAGGCTTTGGGAGTCCCAGGCCTGGTGATCCCCAGCTCTTAGACTTAGGGATCCCATGGCCTTGGACGCCCCAACCCTTAGGCTTCGGGAGCCCCAGACCTGGGGCGCACCAGCCCTTAGGCTTTGGAAGCCCCTGGCCTGGGGCGCCTTAGCCCTTAGGCTTTGATAGCCCAAGGCCAGCGGTGCCCTAGCCCTTAGGCTTTGATAGCCCCAGGTCTGGGGCGCCCCAGCCCTTAGGCTTAGTTAGCCCCAGGCCTCATTCACCCTAGCCCTTATACTTTGGGAGCCCGAGGCCGGGTCACCCCAACCCTTAGTCTTTGGGAGCCCCAGGCCTGGGGCGCCCCAGCCCTTAGGCTTTGGGAGCCCCAGGCTTGGGGCGCCCCATCCCTTAGGCTTTAGGAGCCCCAGGCCTGGGGGGCACCAGCCCTTAGGCTTAGGGAGCGAGAGGCCAGGGTCGCCCCAGCCCTTAGGCTTAGAGAGCCCCAGACCTGGGGCCCCCCAGCAATTAGGCTTAGGTAGCCCAAGGCCTGGGGCATCCCAGCCCTCAGTATTTGGTATGGCCAGACCTGGGGCGCCCCAGCCATTAGTCTTAGGGAGCCCCAGGCCTGGGTCACCCCAGCCCTTAGGCTTAGGGAGCCCCAGGCCTGGGGCGCCCCAGCCCTTAGGCTTAAGAAGCCCAAGGCCTGGGACGCCCCAGTCCTTAGGATTTGATAGCTCCAGGTCTGGGGCGCCCCAGCCCTTAGTCCTAGTTAGCCCCAGGCCTGGGGTACCCCAGCCCTTAGGCTTTGGGAGCCCCAGGTCTGGGGCGCTCCAGCCCTAACGCTTAGGGAGCCCCAGACCTGGGGCGCCCCAGCCCTTAGGCTTAGGGAGACCCTGGCCTGGGGCTCCCAAGCCCTTAAGCTTGGGAGCCCCAGGCCTGGGTCGCCCTAGTCCTTAGATTTTGGGAGCCCGAGGCCGGGTCGCCCCAGCCCTTAGTCTTTGGGAGCCCCAGACCTGGTGCGCCCCAGCCCTTAGGCTTTGTTAGCCCCTGGCCTGGGGCGCCTCAGCCCTTAGGCTTTGGGAGGCCCATCCTGGGACGCCCCTGACCACAGGTTTTGGGAGCCCCAGGCCTGCGGCGCCCCAACCCTTAGGCTTTGGAACCCCAGGCATGGGGCGCCCCAGCCCTTAAGCTTTGGGAGGCCCCGGCCTCTTGCACCCAGCCCTTAGACTTAGGGAGAACCAGGCCTGGGACGCCCCAGCCCTTATGCTTAGGGAGCCCCTGGCATGGGGCACCACAGCCTTTAGGCTTTGGGAGCCCGATGCCGTGGCGCCCAAGCCCTTAGGCTTTTGGAGCACCAGGACTGGGACGCCCCAGCCCATAGGTTTTGGGAGCCCTAGACCTGGGGCGCCCCAGCCCTTAGGTTTTGGGAGCCAGAGGCAGGGTCGCCCCAGACCTTAGTCTTAGGGAGCCCCAGGCCTGGTGCGCCTCCGCCCATAGGTTTTGGGAGCCCCAGGCCTGTGGCGCCCCAGCCCTTAGGCTTTGGAACCCCAGGCATGGGGCGCCCCAGCCCTTAGGTTTTGGGAGCCCCAGGCCTGGGGCGCCCAGCCCTTAAGTTTAGGGAGCCCCAGGCCTGAGGCGCCCCAGCCCTTAGGCTTAGGGAGCCCCAGGCCTGGGGCGCCCCAGCCCTTAGGCTTTGGGAGCCCCAGACCTGGGGCGCCCCAGCCCTTAGGCTTTGGGAGCTCCAGGCCTGTGGAGCCCCAGGCCTTAGGATTTGGGAGCCCCAGGCCTGGGGCACTCCAGCCCTTAGGCTTTGGGAACCCCAGTCCTGGGGCGCCCCAGGCCTTAGTCTTAGGGAGCGCCAGGCCTGTGGCGCCCCAGCCCTTAGGATTTGGGAGCCCCAGGCCTGCGGCGCGCAAACCATTAAGCTTTTGGAGCCCCAGACCTGGGGCGCCCCAGCCCTTAGGCTTTGGGAGCGCCAGGCCTGTGGAGCCCCAGGCCTTAGGATTTGGGAGCCCCAGGCCTGGGTCGCCCCAACCCTTAGGCTTAGAAAGCCCCAGACCTGGGTCGCCCCAGCAATTAGGCTTAGGGAGCCCCAGGCCTGGGGCGCCCCAGCCCTTAGGCTTTGGGAACCCCAGTCCTAGGGCGCCCCAGCGCTTAGGCTTAGGGAACCCCAGGCCTGTGGCGCTCCAGCCCTTAAGCTGAGGGAGACCCAGGCCTGGGTCTCCCCAGCCCTTAGGTTTTGGGAGCCCCAGGCCTGGGGCGCCCCCACCCTTAGACTTTGGGAGCCCCAGGCCTGGGTCGCCCCAGTCCTTAGACTTTGGGAGCCCCAGGCTTGGGTCTACCCAACCATTAGGCTTAGAGAGCCCCAGACATGGGGCGCCCCAGCAATTAGGCTTAGGGAACCCCAGTCCTGGGGCGCCCCAGTCCTTAAGCTTAGGGAGCCCCAGGCCCGTCGCCCCAGCCCTTTGTCTTTGTGAGCCACAAGCCTGGGGCGCCCAAGCCCTTAGGCTTAGGGAGCCCTAGGCTTGAGGCGCCCCAGCCTTTAGGCTTTGGGAGCTCCAGGCCTGCGGCGCCCCAGCACTTAGGCTTAGGGAGCCCCAGGCCTGAGGAGCCCCAGTCCTTAGGCTTTGGGAGCCCCAGGCCGGGGGCGCCCGAGTCCTTAGGCTTAGGGAGCCCCAGGCCAGGGTCGCCCAAGCCCTTAGGCTTAGAGAGCCCCAGACCTGGGGTGCCCCAGCAATTAGGCTTAGGGAGCCCCAGGCCTGGGTCGCCCCAGCAAGTAGGCTTAGGGAGCGCCAGGCCAGGGTCGCCCCGACCCTTAGTCTTAGGGAGCCCCAGGCCTGGGGCGCCCCAGCATTTAGGCTTAGGGAGCCCCAGGCCAGGTTAGCCCCAGCTCTTAGACTTTGGGAGCCCCAGGCCTGGGGCGCCCCAACCTTGGCCTTAAGGAGCCCCAGGCCTGGGACCCCTCAGTCCTTCGGCTTTGGGAGCCCCAGGACTGGGGTGCCCCAGCTCTTGGGCTTACAGAGCCCTAGGCCTGGGGCACCCCAGCACTTAGGCTTTGGGAGCCCAGGGCCTGGGACGCCCCAGCCCTTCGGCTTAGGGAGCTCCAAGCCTGGGGCGCCCCCACACTTAGGCTTAGGGAGCCCCTGGTCTGGGGCGCCCAAACCCTTAGGCTTAGAGAGCCCCAGGCCTGAGGCGCCCCAGCCCTTAGGCTTAGATATCCCCAGACCTGGGTCGCCCCAGCCCTTAGGCTTAGGGATCCCCAGGCCTGGGGTGCCCCAGCCCTTAGGCTTAGGGAGCCCCAGGCCTGTTGATCCCCAGCTTTTAGACTTTGGAAACCCCAGGCCTGGGACGCCCAGCCCTTAGGCTTTGGGAGACCCAGGCCTCGGGCTCCCCAGCCCTTAGGCTTTGGGTGCGCCAGGTCTAGGGTGCCCCAGCCCTTAGGCTTAGGGAGCCCCAGGCCTGGTGATCCCCAGCTCTTAGACTTAGGGAGCCCCTGGCCTGGGGCTCCCCAGCCCTTAGGCTTTCGGAGCCCCAGGCCAGGGGCACCCCAACCCTTAGCCTTAGGGAGCCACAGGCCTGGGGCACCCAGCCCTTAGGCTTTGGGAGACCCAGGCTTGGGTCGCCCCAGCTCTTAGTCTTGGGCTTCCCTGAACTTGGGCGCCCCTGCCCTTAGCCATAGGGAGCCCCAGGCCTGGGGCTCCCCAGCCCTTAGACTTAAGAAGCCCAAGGCCTGGGACGCCCCAGCCCTTAGGCTTTGATAGCCCCTGGTCTTGGGAGCCCCACCCCTTAGGCTTAGTTAGCCCCAGCCCTGGGTCGCCCTAGCCCTTAGACTTTGGGAGGCCGAGGTCGGGTCACCCCAGCCCTTAGTCTTTGGGAGCCCCGACCTGGGGCGCCCCAGCCCTTAGACTTTGGGAGCTCCAGGCCTGGGGCGCCTCAGCGCTTAGGCTTTGGGAGCCCCAGACCTGGGACGCACCAGCCCATAGGTTTTGGGAGCCCCAGGCCAGCGGCGCCCCAGCCCTTAGGCTTTGGAACACCAGGCATGGGGCGCCCCAGCCCTTAGGCTTTGGGAGCCCTAGGTCTGGGGCGCCCCAGCCCTTAGCCTTAGGGAGCCCTAGGCCTCGGGCGCCCCAGCCCTTAGGCTTAGGGTGCCCCAGGCCTGGGACGCCTCAGCGCTTGGGCTTTTGGAGCCCCAGGCCTGGGGCGCCCCAGCACTTAGGCTTTGGGAGTCCCTGGCCTGGTGAGCCCCAGCTCTTAGACTTAGGGAGCCCCTGGCCTGAGGCGCCCCAGCACTTAGGCTTAGGGAGCCCCAGGCCTGGGGCGCCCCAGCCCTTAGACTTATAGAGCCCCAGACATGCGGCGCCCCAGCAATTTGGCTTAGGGATTCCCAACTTGGGGCGCCCCAGCCATTAGACTTAGGGAGCCCGAGGCCTAGGGCGCCCCAGCCCTTAGGCTTTGGGAGCCCCAGGCCTGGGACTCCTCATTCCTTGGGCTTTGGGAGCCCCAGGCCTGGGGCGCCCCAGCCCTTAGGCTTCGAGAGCCCCAGGCCTGGGGTGCCCCAGCCCTTAGGCTTAGAGAGCCCCAGGCCTGGGGTGCCCCAGCCCTTAGGCTTTGGGATCCCCAGGCCGGGGGCGCCCCAGCCCTTAGGCTTAGGGAGCCCCAGGCCAGGGTCGACCAAGCCTTAGGCTTAGAGAGCCCCAGACCGGGGGTGCCCCAGCAATTAGGCTTTGGGAGCGCCAGGCCTGGGTCGCCCCAGCCCTTAGGCTTAGAGAGCCCCAGACTTGGGGCACCCCAGCAATTAGGCTTAGGGAGCCCCAGGCCTGGGGTGCCCCAGCCCTTAGGATTAAGGATGCCCAGGCCTGGAGCGCCCCAGCCTTTAGGCTTTGGGAACCCCAGGCCTGGGGCGCCCCAGCCCTTAGGATTAGGGATGCCCAGGCCTGGGGCGCCCCAGCCCTTAAGCTTAGGGATCCCCAGGCCTGGGGCGCCCCAGCCCTTAGTTTTAGGGAGCCCCAGGCCTGGGTCGCCCCAGCCCTTAGGCTTTGGGAGCGCCAGGCCTGTGGCGCCCCAGGCCTTAGGATTTGGGAGCCCCAGGCCTGCGGCTTGCCAACCCTTAAGCTTTTGGAGCCCCAGGCCTGGGGCGTCCCAACCCTTAGGTTTAGGGAGCCCCAGGCCTGGGGCGCCCCAGCCCTTAGGCTTTGGGAACCCCAGTCCTGGAGTGCCCCAGGCCTTAAGCTTTGGGAGCGCCAGGCCTGTGGCGCCCCAGCCCTTAGGATTTGGGAGCCCCAGGCCTGCGGCGCGCCAACCCTTAAGCTTATGGAGCCCCAGGTCTGGGGCGCCCCAGCCCTTAAGCTTAGGGAGCCCCAGGCCTGGGGCGCCCCAGCCATTAGGCTTTGGGAGCCCCAGGCCAGGGACGCCCAAGCCCATAGGTTTTGGGAGTGCCAGGCCTGGGGCGCCCCAGCCCTTAGGCTTAGGGAACCCCAGGCCTGTGGCGCTCCAGCCCTTAGGCTGAGGGAGACCCAGGCCTGGGTCTCCCCAGCCCTTAGGTTTTGGGAGCCCCAGGCCTGTGGCGCCCCCACTCTTAGGCTTAGGGAGCCCCAGGCCTGGGGCGCCCCAGCTCTGCGGCTTAGGGTGCCCCAGTCCTGGGTCGCCCCAGCGCTTAGACTTTGGGAGCCCCAGGCCTGGGGCGCCCCAGCCCTTAGGCTTTGGGAGCCCCAGGACAGGGAAACCCGCCCTTAGGCTTAGGGACCCCCAGGCTAGGGTCTACCCAACCATTAGGCTTAGAGGGCCCCAGACCTGGAGCGCCCCAGCAATTAGGCTTAGGGAGCCCCAGGCCTGGGGTGCCCCAGCCCTTAGGATTAAGGATGCCCAGGCCTGGAGCGCCCCAGCCCTTAGGCTTTGGGAACCCCAGTCCTGGGGCGCCCCAGCGCTTAGGCTTAGGGAACCCCAGGCCTGTGGCCCTCCAGCCCTTAGGCTGAGGGAGACCCAGGCCTGGGTCTCCCCAGCCCTTAGGTTTTGGGAGCCCCAGGCCTGGGGCGCCCCCACCCTTAGGCTTAGGGAGCCCCAGGCCTGGGGCGCCCCAGCTCTGCGGCTTAGGGTGCCCCAGGCCTGGGTCGCCCCAGCCCTTAGACTTTGGGCGCCCCAGGCCTGTGTCGCCCCAGCCCTTAGGCTTAGGGAGCCCCAGGCCCGTCGCCCCAGCCCTTTGGCTTTGGGAGCCGCAAGCCTGGGGCGCCCCAGCCCTTAGGCTTAGGGAGCCCTAGGCCTGGGGTGCCCCAGCCCTTAGGCTTTGGGATCCCCAGGCAGGGGCCCCCCAACCCTTAGGCTTAGGGAGCCCCAGGCCAGGGTCGACCAAGCCTTAGGCTTAGAGAGCCCCAGACCGGGGGTGCCCCAGCAATTAGGCTTTGGGAGCGCCAGGCCTGGGTCGCCCCAGCCCTTAGGCTTAGAGAGCCCCAGACTTGGGGCACCCCAGCAATTAGGCTTAGGGAGCCCCAGGCCTGGGGTGCCCCAGCCCTTAGGATTAAGGATGCCCGGCCTGGAGCGCCCCAGCCTTTAGGCTTTGGGAACCCCAGGCCTGGGGCGCCCCAGCCCTTAGGATTAGGGATGCCCAGGCCTGGGGCGCCCCAGCCCTTAGGCTTAGGGATCCCCAGGCCTGGGGCGCCCCAGCCCTTAGTTTTAGGGAGCCCCAGGCCTGGGTCGCCCCAGCCCTTAGGCTTTGGGAGCCCCAAGCCTGGGGTGCCCCAGCCCTTAGGCTTTGGGAGCCCCAGGCCTGGAGAACCCCAGCCCTTGGGCTTAGAGATCCCCAGGCCTGGGGCGCCCCAGCAATTAGGCTTTGGGAGCCCCAAGCCTGGGGTGCCTCAGCCCTTAGGCTTTGGAAGCCCCAGGTCTGGGGCGCCCCAGCCCTAACGCTTAGGGAGCCCCAGACCTGGGGCGCCCCTGCCCTTAGGCTTAGGGAGCCCCTGGCCTGGGGTTCCCTAGCCCTTTGGCTGGGGAGCCCCAGGCCTGTGTCGCCCTAGTCCTTAGATTTTGGGAGCCTGAGCCCGGGTCGCCCCAGACCTTAGTCTGTGGGAGCCCCAGACCTGGTGCGCCCCAGCCCTTAGCTTTGTGAGGCCCAGGCCTGGGACGCCCCTGACCATAGGTTTTGGGAGCCCCAGGCCTGCGGCGCCCCAACCCTTAGGCTTTGGAACCCCAGGCATGGGACGTCCCAGCCCTTAAGCTTTGGGAGGCCCCGGCCTCTTGCACCCAGCCCTTAGACTTAGGGAGAACCAGGGCTGGGACGCCCCAGCCCTTATGCTTAGGGAGCCTCAGGCCTGGGGCACCCCAGCCCTTAGGCTTTGGGAGCCCCAGACCTGGGGCGCCCCAGCCCGTAGGCTTTGGGAGCGCCAGGCCTGTGGCGCCCCAGGCCTTAGGATTTGGGAGCCCCAGGCCTGCGGCGTGCCAACCCTTAAGCTTTTGGAGCCCCAGGCCTAGGGCGTCCCAACCCTTAGGCTTAGGGAGCCCCAGGCCTGGTGCGCCCCAGCCCTTAGGCTTTGAGAACCCCAGTCCTGGAGCGCCCCAGGCCTTAAGCTTTGGGAGCGCCAGGCCTGTGGCGCCCCAGCCCTTAGGATTTGGGAGCCCCAGGCCTGCGGCGCGCCAACCCTTAAGCTTATGGAGCCCCAGTCCTGGGGCGCCCCAGCCCTTAGGCTTAGGAAGCCCCAGGCCTGGGGCGACCCAGCCATTAGGTTTTGGGAGCCCCAGGCCAGGGACGCCCAAGCCCATAGGTTTTGGGAGTGCCAGGCCTGGGGCGCCCCAGCCCTTAGGCTTAGGGAACCCCAGGCCTGTGGCGCTCCAGCCCTTAGGCTGTGCCTGGGTCTCCCCAGCCCTTAGGTTTTGGGAGCCCCAGGCCTGGGGCGCCCCCACCCTTAGGCTTAGGGAGCCCCAGGCCTGGGGCGCCCCAGCTCTGCGGCTTAGGGTGCCCCAGGCCTGGGTCGCCCCAGCCCTTAGACTTTGGGCGCCCCAGGCCTGTGTCGCCCCAGCCCTTAGGCTTAGGGAGCCTTAGGCCTGAGGCGCCGCAACCTTTAGGCTTTGGGAGCTCCAGGCCTGGGGCGCCCCATCCTTAGGCTTTGGGAGCCCCAGGCCGGGGGCGCCCGAGTCCTTAGGCTTAGGGAACCCCAGGCCAGGGTCGCCCAAGCCCTTAGGCTTAGAGAGCCCCCGACCTGGGGTGCCCCAGCAATTAGGCTTATGGAGCCCCAGGCCTGGGTCGCCTCAGCCCTTAGTCTTTGGGAGCCCCTAGCCTGGGGCGCCCCAGCCTTTAGGCTTTGGGAGCCCCAGACCTGGGGCGCCCCAGCCCTTAGGCTTAGAGATCCCCAGACCTGGGGCGCCCCAGCAAGTAGGCTTAGGGAGCGCCAGGCCAGGGTCGCCCCGGCCCTTAGGCTTAGGGAGCCCCAGGCCTGGGGCGCCCCAGCATTTAGGCTTAGGGAGCCCCAGGCCATGTTAGCCCCAGCTCTTAGACTTTGGGAGCCCAAGGCCTGGGGCGCCCCACCCTTGGCCTTAGGGAGCCCCAGGCCTGGGACGCCTCAGTCCTTCGGCTTTGGGAGCCCCAGGACTGGGGTGCCCCAGCTCTTGGGCTTATAGAGCCCTAGGCCTGGGGAACCCCAGCACTTAGGCTTTGGGAGCCCAGGGCCTGGGACGCCCCAGCCCTTCGCCTTAAGAAGCTCAAAGCCTGGGGCGCCCCCACACTTAGGCTTAGGGAGCCCCTGGTCTGGGGCGCCCAAACCCTTAGGCTTAGAGAGCCCCAGGCCTGAGGCGCCCCAGCCCTTAGGCTTAGATATCCCCAGACCTGGGTCGCCCCAGCCCTTAGGCTTAGGGATCCCCAGGCCTGGGGCGCCCCAGCACTTAGGCTTAGGGAGCCCCAGGCCTGGTGATCCCCAGCTATTAGACTTTGGGAACCCCAGGCCTGGGACACCCAGCCCTTAGGCTTTGGGAGACCCAGGCAAGGGGCTCCCCAGCCCTTAGGCTTTGGGTGCGCCAGGTCTAGGGTGTCCCAGCCCTTAGGCTTAGGGAACCCCAGGCCTGGTGATCCCCAGCTCTTAGACTTAGGAAGCCCCTGGCCTGGGGCTCACCAGTCCAAGGCTTTAGGAGCCCCAGACCTGTGGCGCCCCAACCCTTAGCCTTAGGGAGCCACAGGCCTGGGGCACCCAGCCCTTAGGCTTTGGGAGACCCAGGCTTGGGTCGCCCCAGCTCTTAGTCTTGGGCGCCCCTGAACTTGGGCGCCCCTGCCCTTTTGCTTAGGGAGCCCCAGGCTTGGGGCTCCCCAGCCCTTAGACTTAAGAAGCCCAAGGCCTGGGACGCCCAAGCCCTTAGGCTTTGATAACCCCAGGTCTTGGGAGCCCCAGCCCTTAGGCTTAGTTAGCCCCAGGCCTGGGTCGCCCTAGCCCTTAGACTTTGGGAGGCCGAGGTCGGGTCACCCCAGCCCTTAGTCTTTGGGAGCCCCGACCTGGGGCGCCCCAGCCCTTAGACTTTGGGAGCTCCAGGCCTGGGGCGCCTCAGCGCTTAGGCTTTGGGAGCCCCAGGCCTGGGACGCACCAGCCCATAGGTTTTGGGAGCCCCAGGCCTGCGGCGCCCCAACCCTTAGGCTTTGTTACACCAGGCATGGGGCGCCCCAGCCCTTAGGCTTTGGGAGCCCTAGGTCTGGGGCGCCCCAGCCCTTAGCCTTAGGGAGCCCTAGGCCTAGGGCGCCCCAGCCCTTAGGCTTAGGGTGCCCCAGGCCTGGGACGCCTCAGCGCTTGGGCTTTTGGAGCCCCAGGCCTGGGGCGCCCCAGCCCTTAGGCTTTGGGAGTCCCTGGCCTGGTGAGCCCCAGCTCTTAGACTTAGGGAGCCCCTGGCCTGAGTCACCCCAGCACTTATGCATAGGGAGCCCCAGGCCTGGGGCGCCCCAGCCCTTAGACTTATAGTGCCCCAGACATGCGGGGCCCCAGCAATTAGGCTTAGGGATTCCCAACCTGGGGCGCCCCAGCCATTAGACTTAGGGAGCCCCAGGCCTGGGGCGCACCAGCCCTTAGGCTTTGGGAGCCCCAGGCCTGGGACGCCCCCGCCCTTACGCTTTGGGAGCCCCTGGCCTGGGGCGCCCCAGCCCTTGGGCTTTGGTAGCCCCTGGTCTGTGGGGACCCAGCCCTTAGGCTTTGGGAGCCCCAGGCCGGGGGCGCCCCAGCCCTTAGGCTTAGGGAGCCCCAGGCCAGGATCGCCCAAGCCTTAGGCTTAGAGAGCCCCAGACCGGGGGTGCCCCAGTAATTAGGCTTTGGGAGCCCCAGGCCTGGGTCGCCCCAGCCCTTAGGCTTAGAGAGCCCCAGACTTGGGGCACTCCAGCAATTAGGCTTAGGGAGCCCCAGGCCTGGGGCACCCCAGCCCTTAGGATTAGGGATGCCCAGGCCTGGGGCGCCCAAGCCCTTAGGTTTAGGGATCCCCAGGCCTGGGGCCCCCCAGCCCTTAATTTTAGGGAGCTCCAGGCCTGGGTCGACCCAGCCCTTAGGTTTTTGGAGCCCCAAGCCTGGGGTGCCCCAGCCCTTAGGCTTTAGGAGCCCCAGGCCTGGAGAACCCCAGCCCTTGCGCTTAGAGATCCCCGGCCTGGGGTGCCCCAGCCCTTAGGATTTGGGAGCCCCAGGCCTGCGGCGCGCCAACCCTTAAGCTTTTGGAGCCCCAGGCCTGGGGCGCCCCAGCCCTTAGGCTTAGGGAGCCCCAGGCCTGGGGCGCCCCAGCCATTAGGCTTTGGGAGCCCCAGGCCAGGGACGCCCAAGCCCATAGGTTTTGGGAGCACCAGGCCTGGGGCGCCCCCACCATTCGGCGTAGGGAGCCCCAGGCCTGTTGAGCCGCAGCTCTTTGACTTAGGGAGACCCAGGCCAGGGTCGCCCCAACCCTTAGGCTTAGAAAGCCCCAGACCTGGGTCGCCCCAGCAATTAGGCTTAGGGAGCCCCAGGCCTGGGGTGCCCCAGCCCTTAGGATTAGGGATGCCCAGGCCTGGGGTGCCCCAGCCCTTAGGCTTTGGGAACCCCAGTCCTGGGGCGCCCCAGCGCTTAGGCTTAGGGAACCCCAGGCCTGTGGCGCTAAAGCCCTTAGGCTGAGGGAGACCCAGGCCTGGGTCTCCCCAGCCCTTAGGTTTTGGGAGCCCCAGGCCTGGCGCGCCCCCACCCTTAGGCTTAGGGAGCCCCAGGCCTAGGGTGCCCCAGCTCTGCGGCTTAGGGTGCCCCAGCCTGGGTCGCCCTAGCCCTTAGACTTTGGGAGGCCGAGGTCGGGTCACCCCAGCCCTTAGTCTTTGGGAGCCCCGACCTGGGGCGCCCCAGCCCTTAGATTTTGGGAGCTCCAGGCCTGGGGCGCCTCAGCGCTTAGGCTTTGGGAGCCCCAGGCCTGGGACGCACCAGCCCATAGGTTTTGGGAGCCCCAGGCTTGCGGCGCCCCAGCCCTTAGGCTTTGTTACACCAGGCATGGGGCGCCCCAGTCCTTAGGCTTTGGGAGCCCTAGGTCTGGGGCGCCCCAGCCCTTAGCCTTAGGGAGCCCTAGGCCTCGGGCGCCCCAGCCCTTAGGCTTAGGGTGCCCCAGGCCTGGGACGCCTCAGCGCTTGGGCTTTTGGAGCCCCAGGCCTGGGGCGCCCCAGCCCTTAGGCTTTGGGAGTCCCTGGCCTGGTGAGCCCCAGCTCTTAGACTTAGGGAGCCCCTGGCCTGAGTCACCCCAGCACTTAGGCATAGGGAGCCCCAGGCCTGGGGCGCCCCAGCCCTTAGACTTATAGTGCCCCAGACATGCGGGGCCCCAGCAATTAGGCTTAGGGATTCCCAACCTGGGGCGCCCCAGGCATTAGACTTAGGGAGCCCCAGGCCTGGGGCGCACCAGCCCTTAGGCTTTGGGAGCCCCAGGCCTGGGACGCCCCCGCCCTTACGCTTTTGGAGCCCCTGGCCTGGGGCGCCCCAGCCCTTGGGCTTTGGTAGCCCCTGGCCTGTGGGGACCCAGCCCTTAGGCTTTGGAAGCCCCAGGCCGGGGGCTCCCCTGCCCTTAGGCTTAGGGAGCCCCAGGCCCGTCGCCCCAGCCCTTTGGCTTTGGGAGCCGCAAGCCTGGGGCGCCCCAGCCCTTAGGCTTAGGGAGCCCTTGGCCTGAGGCGCCCCAGCCTTTAAGCTTTGGGAGCTCCAGGCCTGGGGCGCCCCAGCACTTAGGCTTAGGGAGCCCCAGGCCTGAGGCGCCCCACCCTTTAGGCTTTGGGAGCCCCTGGCCTGGGGCGCCCCAATCCTTAGGCTTTGGGAGCCCCAGGCCTGGGGCGCCCAAGTCCTTAAGCTTAGGGAGCCCCAGGCCAGGGTCGCCCAAGCCCTTAGGCTTAGAAAGCCCCAGACCTGGGTCGCACCAGCAATTAGGCTTAGGGAGCCCCAGGCCTGGGATGCCCCAGCCCTTTGGATTAGGGATGCCCAGGCCTTGGGCGCCCAGGCCTTAGGCTTTGGGAACCCCAGTCCTGGGGCGCCCCAGCGCTTAGGCTTAGGGAACCCCAGGCCTGGGTCTCCCCAGCCCTTAGGTTTTGGGAGCCACAGGCCTGGGGCGCCCCCACCCTTAGGCTTAGGGAGCCGCAGGCCTGGGGCGCCCCAGCTCTGCGGCTTAGGGTGCCCCAGGCCTGGGTCGTCCCAGCCCTTAGACCTTGGGAGCCCCAGGCCTGGGGCGCCCCAGCCCTTAGGCTTTGGGAGCCCCAGGACAGGGAACCCCGCCCTTAGGCTTAGGGAGCCCCAGTCTAGGGTCTACCCAACCATTAGGCTTAGAGAGCCCCAGACCTGGGGCGCCCCAGCAATTAGGCTTAGGGAGCGCCATGACTGGGGCGCCCCAGCCCTTAGGATTAGGGATGCCCAGGCCTGGGGCGCCCCAGCCCTTAGGCTTAGGGAGCCCCAGGCCTGTGTCGCCCCAGCCCTTAGGCTTAGGGAGCCCCAGGCCCGTCGCCCCAGCCATTTGGCTTTGAGAGCCGCAAGCCTGGGGCGCCCCAGCCCTTAGGCTTAGGGAGCCCTAGGCCTGAGGCGCCCCAGCCTTTAGGCTTTGGGAGCTCCAGGCCTGGGGCGCCCCAGCACTTAGGCTTAGGGAGCCCCAGGCCTGAGGCGCCCCAGGCTTTAGGCTTTGGGAGCCCCTGGCCTGGGGCGCCCCAGTCCTTAGGCTTTGGGAGCCCCAGGCCGGGGTCGCCCGAGTCCTTAAGCTTAGGGAGCCCCAGGCCAGGGACGCCCAAGCCCTTAGGCTTAGAGAGCCCCAGACCTGGGGTGACCCAGCAATTAGGCTTAGGGAGCCCCAGGCCTGGGTCGCCCCAGCCCTTAGTCTTTGGGGGCCCCTAGCGTGGGGCGCCCCAGCCTTTAGGCTTTGGGAGCCCAAGACGTGGGGTGCCCCAGCCCTTAGGCTTAAAGATCCCCAGACCTGGGGCGCCCCAGCAAGTAGGCTTAGGGAGCGCCAGGCCAGGGTCGCCCCGGCCCTTAGGCTTAGGGAGCCCCAGGCCTGTGTCGCCCCAGTCCTTAGGCTTAGGGAGCACCAGGCCCGGCGCCCCAGCCCTTTGGCTTTGGGAGCCGCAAGCCTGGGGCGCCCCAGCCCTTAGGCTTAGGGAGCCCTAAGCCTGAGGCGCCTCAGCCTCTAGGCTTTGGGAGCTCCAGGCCTGGGGCGCCCCAGCACTTAGGCTTAGGGAGCCCCAGGCCTGAGGCGCCCCCACCCTTAGGCTTAGGGAGCCTCAGGCCTGGGGCGCCCCAGCTCTGCGGCTTAGGGTGCCCCAGGCCTGGGTCGCCCCAGTCCTTAGACTTTGGGAGCCCCAGGCCTGGGGCGCCCCAGCCCTTAGGCTTTGGGAGCCCCAGGACAGGGAACCCCGCCCTTAGGCTTAGGGAGCCCCAGGCTAGGGTCTACCCAACCATTAGGCTTAGAGAGCCCCAGACCTTGGGCGCCCCTGCAATTAAATTAGGGAGCCCCATGACTGGGGCGCCCCAGCCCTTAGTATTAGGGATGCCCAGGCTTGGGGCGCTCCAGTCCTTAGGCTTTGGGAACCCAGTCCTGGAGCGCCCCAGTCCTTAGGCTTAGGGAGCCCCAGGCGTGTGTCGCCCCAGCCCTTAGGCTTAGGGAGCCCCAGGCCCGTCACCCCAGCCCTTTGGCTTTGGGAGCCGCAAGTCTGGGGCGCCCCAGCCCTTAGGCTTAGGGAGCCCTAGGCCTGAGGCGCCTCAGCCTTTATGTTTTGGGAGCTCCAGGCCTGGGGCGCCCCAGCACTTAGGCTTAGGGAGCCCCAGGCCTGAGGCGCCCCAGCCTTTAGGCTTTGGGAGCCCCTGGCCTGGGGCGCCCCAGTCCTTAGGCTTTGGGAGCCCCAGGCTGGGGGCGCCCAAGTCCTTAAGCTTAGGGAGCCCTAGGCTAGGGTCGCCCAAGCCCTTAGGCTTAGAGAGCCCCAGACCTGGGGTGCCCCAGCAATTAGGCTTAGGGAGTCCCAGGCCTGGGTCGCCCCAGCCCTTAGTCTTTGGGAGCCCCTAGCCTGGGGCGCACCAGCCTTTAGGCTTTGGGAGCCCCAGACCTGGTGCGCCCCAGTCCTTAGGCTTAGAGATCCCCAGACTTGGGGCACCCAGCAAGTAGGCTTAGGGAGCGCCAGGCCAGGGTCGCCCGGCCCTTAGGCCTAGGGAGCCCCAGTCCTGGGGCGCCCCAGCATTTAGGCTAAGGGAGCCCCAGGCCAGGTTAGCCCCAGCTCTTAGACTTTGGGAGCCCCAGGCCTGGGGCGCCCCAACTTTGGCCTTAGGGAGCCCCAGGCCTGGGACGCATCAGTCCTTCGGCTTTGGGAGCCCCAGGACTGGGGTGCCCCAGTTCTTGGGCTTATAGAGCCCTAGGCCTGGGGCACCCCAGCACTTAGGCTTTGGGAGCCCAGGCCTGGGACGCCCCAGCCCTTGGGCTTAGGGAGCGCCAAGCCTGGGGCGCCCCCACACTTAGGCTTAGGGAGCCCCTGGTCTGGGGCGCCCAAACCCTTAGGCTTAGAGAGCCCCAGGCCTGAGGCGCCCTAGCCCTTAGGCTTAGATAGCCCCAGAGCTGGGTCGCCCCAGCACTTAGGCTTAGGGATCCCCAGGCCTGGGGCGCCCCAGCCCTTAGGCTTAGGGAGCCCCAGGTCTGGTGATCCCCAGCTCTTAGACTTCGGGAACCACAGGCCTGAGACGCCCAGCCCTTAGGCTTTGGGAGACCCAGGCCTGGGGCTGCCCAGCCCTTAGGCTTTGGGTGCGCCAGGTGTAGGGTGCCCCAGCCCTTAGGCTTAGGGAGCCCCAGGCCTGGTGATCCCCAGCTCTTAGACTTAGGGAGCCCCTGGCCTGGGGCTCCCCAGCCCTTAGGCTTTGGGAGCCCCAGGCCTGGGGCGCCCCAACCCTTAGCCTTAGGGAGCCACAGGCCTGGGGCACCCAGCCCTTAGGCTTTGGGAGACCAAGGCTTGGGTCGCCCCAGCTCTTAGTCTTTGGGAGACCCTGGCCTTGGGTGCCCCAGCCCTTAGGCTTAGGGAGCCCCAGGCCTGGGGCGCCTCAGCCCTTAGGCTTTGGGAGCCCCAGGCCTGCGGTGCCCCAGACCTTAGGCTTTGATAGCCCCAGGTCTGGGGCGCCCCAGCCCTTAGGCTTAGTTAGCCCGAGGCCTGGGTCGCCCTAGCACTTAGACTTTGGGAGGCCGAGGTTGGGTCAGCCCAGCACTTAGTCTTTGGGAGCCACGACCTGGGGCGCCCCAGCCTTTAGACTTTGGGAGCTCCAGGCCTGGGGCGCCTCAGCGCTTAGACTTTGGGAGCCCCAACCTGGGACGCACCAGCCCATAGGTTTTGGGAGCCCCAGTCCTGCGGCGCCCCAGCCCTTATGCTTTGGAACACTAGGCATGGGGCGCCCCAGCCCTTAGGCTTTGGGAGCCCTAGGCCTGGGCCGCCCCTGCCCTTAGCCTTAGAGAGCCCTAGGCCTCGGGCGCCCCAGCCCTTAGGCTTAGGGTGCCCCAGGCCTGGGACGCCTCAGCGCTTGGGCTTTTGGAGCCCCAGGCCTGGGGTGCCCCAGCCCTTAGGCTTTGGGAGTCCCTGGCCTGGTGAGCCCCAGCTCTTAGACTTAGGGAGCCCCTGGCCTGAGGCGCCCCAGCACTTAGGCTTAGGGAGCCCTTGGCCTGGGGCGCCCCAGCCCTTAGACTTATAGAGCCCCAGACATGCGGCGCCCCAGCAATTAGGCTTAGGGATTCCCAACTTGGGGCGCCCCAGCCATTAGACTTAGGGAGCCCCAGGCCTGGGGCGCCCCAGCCCTTTGGCTTTGGGAGCCCCAGGCCTGGGACTCCTCATTCCTTGGGCTTTGGGAGCTCCAGGCCTGGGGCGCCCCAGCCCTTGGGCTTAGACAGCCCCAGGCCTGGGGTGCCCCAGCCCTTAGGCTTTGGGATCCCCAGGCCTGGGGCGCCCCCGCCCTTACGCTTTGGGAGCCCCTGGCCTGGGGCGCCCCAGCCCTTGGGCTTTGGGAGCCCCTGGGCTGGGGGGACCCAGCCCTTAGGCTTTGGGAGCCCCAGGCCGGGGGCGCCCCAGCCCTTAGGCTTAGGGAGCCCCAGGCCAGGGTCGCCCAAGCTTTAGGCTTAGAGAGCCCCAGACCGGGGGTGCCCCAGCAATTAGGCTTTGGGAGCGCCAGGCCTGGGTCGCCCCAGCCCTTAGGCTTAGAGAGCCCCAGACTTGGGGCACCCCAGCAATTAGGCTTAGGGAGCCCCAGGCCTGGGGCGCCCCAGCCCTTAGGATTAGGGATGCCCAGGCCTGGGGCGCCCCGCCCTTAGGCTTAGGGATCCCCAGGCCTGGGGCGCCCCAGCCCTTAGTTTTAGGGAGCCCGAGGCCTGGGTCGCCCCAGCGCTTAGGCTTTGGGATCCCCAAGCCTGGGGTGCCCCAGCCCTTAGGCTTTGGGAGCCCCAGGCCTGGAGAACCCCAGCCCTTGCGCTTAGAGATCCCCAGGCCTGGGGCGCCCCAGCAATTAGGCTTTGGGAGCCGCAAGCCTGGGGTGCCCCAGCCCTTAGGCTTTGGGAGCCCCAGGCCTGGAGAACCCCAGCCCTTAGGCTTAGAGATCCCCAGAGCTGGGGCGCCCCAATCCTTAGGCTTAGGGACCCCAAGGCCTGGTGAGCCCCAGTTCTTAGACTTTGGGAGCCCCAGCCTGGGGCGCCTAGCCCTTAGGCTTTGGGAGCCCCAGGCTTGGGGCACTCCTGCCCTCAGTATTTTGTATGCCCAGACCTGGGGCGCTCCAGCCATAAGGCTTAGGGAGCCCCAGACCTGGGATTCCCCACCCCTTAGGCTTAGGGAGCCCCAGGCCTGGGCACCCCAGCCCTTAGGCTTAGGGAGCCCCAGGCCTGGTGAGCCCCAGCTCTTAGACTTTGGGAGCCCCAGGCCTGGGGCGCCCAGCCCTTTGGCTTTGGGAGACCCAGGCCTGGGGCGCCCCAGCCCTTAGGCTTTGGGAGTCCCAGGCCTGGTGATCCCCAGCTCTTAGACTTAGGGAGCCCATGGCCTGGGGCGCCCCAACACTTAGCCTTAGGGAGCCACAGGCCTGGGGCACCCAGCCCTTGGGCTTTGGGAGGCCCAGGCTTGAGTCGCCCCAGCTCTTAGTCTTTGGAGACCCTGGCCTTGGGCGCCCCAGCCTATAGGGTTAAGGAGCCCCAGGCCTGGGGCTCCCCAGCCTTTACACTTAAGAAGCCCAAGGCTTGGGACGCCCCAGCCCTTAGTCTTTGAGAGCCCCAGACCTGGGGCGCACCAGCCCTTAGGCTTTGGGAGCCCCAGGCCTGGGGCGCCCCAGCCCTTAAGTTTAGGGAGCCCCAGGCCTGGGGCGCCCAAGCCCTTAGGCTTAGGGAGCCCCAGGCCTGGGGCGCCCCAGCCCTTAGGCTGTGGGAGCGCCAGGCCTGTGGCGACCCAGGCCTTAGGATTTGGGAGCCCCAGGCCTGGGGTGCCCCAGCCCTTAGGCTTTGGGAGCGCCAGGCCTGTGGCGCCCCAGCCCTTAGGATTTGGGAGCCCCAGGCCTGCGGCTCGCCAACCCTTAAGCTTTTGGAGCCCTGGCCTGGGGTGCCCCAGCCCTTAGGCTTAGGGAGCCCCAGGCCTGGGGCGCCCCAGCCATTAGGCTTTGGGAGCCCCAGGCCAGGGACGCCCAAGCCCATAGGTTTTGGGAGCGCCAGGCCTGGGACGCCCCCGCCATTCGGTGTAGGGAGCCCCAGGCCTGGTTAGCCGCAGCTCTTTGACTTAGGGAGACCCAGGCCAGGGTCGCCCCAGCCCATAGGCTTATTGAGCTCCAGACCTGGGGTGCCCCAGCCATTAGGCTTAGGGAGCCCCAGGCCTGGGGTGCCCCAACCCTTAGGATTAGGGATGCAAAGGCCTGGGGCGCCCCAGCCCTTAGGCTTTGGGAACCCCAGTCCTGGGGCGCCCCAGCTCTTAGGCTTAGGGAACCCCAGGCCTGTGGCGCTCCAGCCCTTAGGTTGTGGGAGCCCCAAGCCTGGGGCGACCCCACCCTTAGGCTTAGGGAGCCGCAGGCCTGGGGCGCCCCAGCTCTGCGGCTTAGGGTGCCCCTGGCCTGGGTCGCCCTAGCCCTTAGACTTTGGGAGCCCCAGGCCTGGGGCGCCCCAGCCCTTAGGCTTTGGGAGCCCCAGGACAGGGAACCCCGCCCTTAGGCTTAGGGAGCCCCAGGCTAGGGTCTACCCAACCATTAGGCTTAGAGAGCCCCAGACCTGGGGCGCCCCAGCAATTAGGCTTAGGGAGCCTCATGACTGGGGCGCCCCAGCCCTTAGGATTAGGGATGCCCAGGCCTGGGGCTACCCAGCCCTTAGGCTTTGGGAACCCCAGTCCTGGGGCGCCCCAGTCCTTAGGCTTAGGGAGCCCCAGGCCTGTGTCGCCCCAGCCCTTAGGCTTAGGGAGCCCCAGGCCCGTCGCCCCAGCCCTTTGGCTTTGGGAGCCGCAAGCCTGGGGCGCCCCAGCCCTTAGGCTTAGGGAGCCCTTGGCCTGAGGCGCCCCAGCCTTTAAGCTTTGGGAGCTCCAGGCCTGGGGCGCCCCAGCACTTAGGCTTAGGGAGCCCCAGGCCTGAGGCGCCCCACCCTTTAGGCTTTGGGAGCCCCTGGCCTGGGGCGCCCCAATCCTTAGGCTTTGGGAGCCCCAGGCCAGGGTCGCCCAAGCTTTAGGCTTAGAGAGCCCCAGACCGGGGGTGCCCCAGCAATTAGGCTTTGGGAGCGCCAGGCCTGGGTCGCCCCAGCCCTTAGGCTTAGAGAGCCCCAGACTTGGGGCACCCCAGCAATTAGGCTTAGGGAGCCCCAGGCCTGGGGCGCCCCAGCCCTTAGGATTAGGGATGCCCAGGCCTGGGGCGCCCCGCCCTTAGGCTTAGGGATCCCCAGGCCTGGGGCGCCCCAGCCCTTAGTTTTAGGGAGCCCGAGGCCTGGGGCGCCCCAGCGCTTAGGCTTTGGGATCCCCAAGCCTGGGGTGCCCCAGCCCTTAGGCTTTGGGAGCCCCAGGCCTGGAGAACCCCAGCCCTTGCGCTTAGAGATCCCCAGGCCTGGGGCGCCCCAGCAATTAGGCTTTGGGAGCCGCAAGCCTGGGGTGCCCCAGCCCTTAGGCTTTGGGAGCCCCAGGCCTGGAGAACCCCAGCCCTTAGGCTTAGAGATCCCCAGAGCTGGGGCGCCCCAATCCTTAGGCTTAGGGACCCCAAGGCCTGGTGAGCCCCAGTTCTTAGACTTTGGGAGCCCCAGCCTGGGGCGCCTAGCCCTTAGGCTTTGGGAGCCCCAGGCTTGGGGCACTCCTGCCCTCAGTATTTTGTATGCCCAGACCTGGGGCGCTCCAGCCATAAGGCTTAGGGAGCCCCAGACCTGGGATTCCCCACCCCTTAGGCTTAGGGAGCCCCAGGCCTGGGCACCCCAGCCCTTAGGCTTAGGGAGCCCCAGGCCTGGTGAGCCCCAGCTCTTAGACTTTGGGAGCCCCAGGCCTGGGGCGCCCAGCCCTTTGGCTTTGGGAGACCCAGGCCTGGGGCGCCCCAGCCCTTAGGCTTTGGGAGTCCCAGGCCTGGTGATCCCCAGCTCTTAGACTTAGGGAGCCCATGGCCTGGGGCGCCCCAACACTTAGCCTTAGGGAGCCACAGGCCTGGGGCACCCAGCCCTTGGGCTTTGGGAGGCCCAGGCTTGAGTCGCCCCAGCTCTTAGTCTTTGGAGACCCTGGCCTTGGGCGCCCCAGCCTATAGGGTTAAGGAGCCCCAGGCCTGGGGCTCCCCAGCCTTTACACTTAAGAAGCCCAAGGCTTGGGACGCCCCAGCCCTTAGTCTTTGAGAGCCCCAGACCTGGGGCGCACCAGCCCTTAGGCTTTGGGAGCCCCAGGCCTGGGGCGCCCCAGCCCTTAAGTTTAGGGAGCCCCAGGCCTGGGGCGCCCAAGCCCTTAGGCTTAGGGAGCCCCAGGCCTGGGGCGCCCCAGCCCTTAGGCTGTGGGAGCGCCAGGCCTGTGGCGACCCAGGCCTTAGGATTTGGGAGCCCCAGGCCTGGGGTGCCCCAGCCCTTAGGCTTTGGGAGCGCCAGGCCTGTGGCGCCCCAGCCCTTAGGATTTGGGAGCCCCAGGCCTGCGGCTCGCCAACCCTTAAGCTTTTGGAGCCCTGGCCTGGGGTGCCCCAGCCCTTAGGCTTAGGGAGCCCCAGGCCTGGGGCGCCCCAGCCATTAGGCTTTGGGAGCCCCAGGCCAGGGACGCCCAAGCCCATAGGTTTTGGGAGCGCCAGGCCTGGGACGCCCCCGCCATTCGGTGTAGGGAGCCCCAGGCCTGGTTAGCCGCAGCTCTTTGACTTAGGGAGACCCAGGCCAGGGTCGCCCCAGCCCATAGGCTTATTGAGCTCCAGACCTGGGGTGCCCCAGCCATTAGGCTTAGGGAGCCCCAGGCCTGGGGTGCCCCAACCCTTAGGATTAGGGATGCAAAGGCCTGGGGCGCCCCAGCCCTTAGGCTTTGGGAACCCCAGTCCTGGGGCGCCCCAGCTCTTAGGCTTAGGGAACCCCAGGCCTGTGGCGCTCCAGCCCTTAGGTTGTGGGAGCCCCAAGCCTGGGGCGACCCCACCCTTAGGCTTAGGGAGCTGCAGGCCTGGGGCGCCCCAGCTCTGCGGCTTAGGGTGCCCCTGGCCTGGGTCGCCCTAGCCCTTAGACTTTGGGAGCCCCAGGCCTGGGGCGCCCCAGCCCTTAGGCTTTGGGAGCCCCAGGACAGGGAACCCCGCCCTTAGGCTTAGGGAGCCCCAGGCTAGGGTCTACCCAACCATTAGGCTTAGAGAGCCCCAGACCTGGGGCGCCCCAGCAATTAGGCTTAGGGAGCCTCATGACTGGGGCGCCCCAGCCCTTAGGATTAGGGATGCCCAGGCCTGGGGCTACCCAGCCCTTAGGCTTTGGGAACCCCAGTCCTGGGGCGCCCCAGTCCTTAGGCTTAGGGAGCCCCAGGCCTGTGTCGCCCCAGCCCTTAGGCTTAGGGAGCCCCAGGCCCGTCGCCCCAGCCCTTTGGCTTTGGGAGCCGCAAGCCTGGGGCGCCCCAGCCCTTAGGCTTAGGGAGCCCTTGGCCTGAGGCGCCCCAGCCTTTAAGCTTTGGGAGCTCCAGGCCTGGGGCGCCCCAGCACTTAGGCTTAGGGAGCCCCAGGCCTGAGGCGCCCCACCCTTTAGGCTTTGGGAGCCCCTGGCCTGGGGCGCCCCAATCCTTAGGCTTTGGGAGCCCCAGGCCTGGGGCGCCCAAGTCCTTAAGCTTAGGGAGCCCCAGGCCAGGGTCGCCCAAGCCCTTAGGCTTAGAAAGCCCCAGACCTGGGTCGCACCAGCAATTAGGCTTAGGGAGCCCCAGGCCTGGGATGCCCCAGCCCTTTGGATTAGGGATGCCCAGGCCTGGGGCGCCCAGGCCTTAGGCTTTGGGAACCCCAGTCCTGGGGCGCCCCAGCGCTTAGGCTTAGGGAACCCCAGGCCTGGGTCTCCCCAGCCCTTAGGTTTTGGGAGCCACAGGCCTGGGGCGCCCCCACCCTTAGGCTTAGGGAGCCGCAGGCCTGGGGCGCCCCAGCTCTGCGGCTTAGGGTGCCCCAGGCCTGGGTCGTCCCAGCCCTTAGACTTTGGGAGCCCCAGGCCTGGGGCGCCCCAGCCCTTAGGCTTTGGGAGCCCCAGGACAGGGAACCCCGCCCTTAGGCTTAGGGAGCCCCAGTCTAGGGTCTACCCAACCATTAGGCTTAGAGAGCCCCAGACCTGGGGCGCCCCAGCAATTAGGCTTAGGGAGCGCCATGACTGGGGCGCCCCAGCCCTTAGGATTAGGGATGCCCAGGCCTGGGGCGCCCCAGCCCTTAGGCTTAGGGAGCCCCAGGCCTGTGTCGCCCCAGCCCTTAGGCTTAGGGAGCCCCAGGCCCGTCGCCCCAGCCATTTGGCTTTGAGAGCCGCAAGCCTGGGGCGCCCCAGCCCTTAGGCTTAGGGAGCCCTAGGCCTGAGGCGCCCCAGCCTTTAGGCTTTGGGAGCTCCAGGCCTGGGGCGCCCCAGCACTTAGGCTTAGGGAGCCCCAGGCCTGAGGCGCCCCAGGCTTTAGGCTTTGGGAGCCCCTGGCCTGGGGCGCCCCAGTCCTTAGGCTTTGGGAGCCCCAGGCCGGGGGCGCCCGAATCCTTAAGCTTAGGGAGCCCCAGGCCAGGGACGCCCAAGCCCTTAGGCTTAGAGAGCCCCAGACCTGGGGTGACCCTGCAATTAGGCTTAGGGAGCCCCAGGCCTGGGTCGCCCCAGCCCTTAATCTTTGAGGGCCCCTAGCGTGGGGCGCCCCAGCCTTTAGGCTTTGGGAGCCCAAGACGTGGGGTGCCCCAGCCCTTAGGCTTAAAGATCCCCAGACCTGGGGCGCCCCAGCAAGTAGGCTTAGGGAGCGCCAGGCCAGGGTCGCCCCGGCCCTTAGGCTTAGGGAGCCCCAGGCCTGGGGCGCCCCAGCATTTAGGCTTAGGGAGCCCCAGGCCAGTTTAGCCCCAGCTCTTAGACTTTGGGAGCCCCAGGCCTGGGGCGCCCCAACCTTGGCCTTAGGGAGCCCCAGGCCTGGTGATCCCCAGCTCTTAGACTTTGGGAACCCCAGGCCTGGGACGCCCAGCCCTTAGGCTTTGGGAGACCCAGGCCTGGGGCTCCTCAGCCCTTAGGCTTTGGGTGTGCCAGGTCTAGGGTGCCCCAGCCCTTAGGCTTAGGGAGCCCCAGGCCTGTTGATCCCCAGCTCTTAGACTTAGGGAGCCCCTGGCCTGGGGCTCCCCAGCCTTTAGGCTTTGGGAGCCCCAGGCCTGGGGCGCCCCAACCCTTAGCCTTAGGGAGCCACAGGCCTGGGGCACCCAGCCCTTAGGCTTTGGGAGACCCAGGCTTGGGTCGCCCCAGCTTTTAGTCTTTGGGAGACCCTGGTCTGGGTGCCCCAGTCCTTAAGCTTAGGGAGCCCCAGGCCTGGGGCGCCTCAGCCCTTAGGCTTTGGGAGACCCAGGTCTGCGGTGCCCCAGCCCTTAGGCTTTGATAGCCCCAGGTCTGGGGCGCACCAGCCCTTAGGCTTAGTTAGCCCCAGGCCTGGGTCGCCCTAGCCCTTAGAATTTCAGAGGCCGAGGTCGGGTCACCCCAGCCCTTAGTCTTTGGGAGCCCCGACCTGGGGCGCCCCAGCCCTTAGACTTTGGGAGCTCCAGGCCTGGGGCGCCTCAGCGCTTAGGCTTTGGGAGCCCCAGGCCTGGGACGCACCAGCCCATAGGTTTTGGGAGCCCCAGGCCTGCGGCGCCCCAGCCCTTAGGCTTTGGAACACCAGGCATGGGGTGCCCCAGCCCTTAGGCTTTGGGAGCCCTAGGTCTGGGGTGCCCCAGCCCTTAGCCTTAGGGAGCCCTAGGCCTCGGGCTCCCAAGCCCTTAGGCTTAGGGTGCCCCAGGCCTGGGACGCCTCAGCGCTTGGGCTTTTGGAGCCCCAGGCCTGGGGAGCCCCATCCCTTAGGCTTTGGGAGTCCCTGGCCTGGTGAGCCCCAGCTCTTAGACTTAGGGAGCCTCTGGCCTGAGGCGCCCCAGCACTTAGGCTTAGGGAGCCCCAGGCCTGGGCGCCCCAGCCCTTAGACTTATAGAGCCCCACACATGCGGCGCCCCAGCAATTAGGCTTAGGGATTCCCAACTTGGGCGCCCCAGCCATTAGACTTAGGGAGCCCCAGGCCTGGGGCGCCCCAGCCCTTAGGCTTTGGGAGCCCCAGGCCTGGGACTCCTCATTCCTTGGGCTTTGGGAGCCCCAGGCATGGGGCGCCCCAGCCCTTGGGCTTAGACAACCCCAGGCTGGGGTGCCCCAGCCCTTAGGCTTTGGGATCCCCAGGCCTGGGGCGCCCCCGCCCTTACGCTTTGGGAGCCCCTGGCCTGGGGCGCCCCAGCCCTTGGGCTTTGGGAGCCCCAGGGCAGGGGCGCCCCAGCCCTTAGGCTTAGGGAGCCCCATGCCAGGGTCGCCCAAGCCTTAGGCTTAGAGAGCCCCAGACCGGGGGTGCCCCAGCAATTAGGCTTTGGGAGCGCCAGGCCTGGGTCGCCTCAGCCCTTAGGCTTAGAGATCCCCAGGCCTGGGGCGCCCCAGCAATTAGGCTTTGGGAGCCCCAAACCTGGGGTGCCCCAGCCCTTAGGCTTTGGGAGCCCCAGGCCTGGAGAACCCCAGCCCTTAGACTTAGAGATCCCCAGACCTGGGGCACCCCAGCAATTAGGCTTAGGGAGTGCCAGGCCAGGGTCTCGCCGGCCCTTAGGCTTAGGGAGCCCCAGGTCTGGGGCGCCCCAATCCTTAGGGTTAGGGAGCCCAAGGCCTGGTGAGCCCCAGTTCTTAGACTTTGGGAGCCCCAGCCTGGGGCGCCTAGCCCTTAGGCTTTGGGAGCCCCAGGCTTGGGGCCCTCCAGCCCTCAGTATTTTGTATGCCCAGACCTGGGGCGGTCCAGCCATTAGGCTTAGGGAGCCCCAGACCTGGGTTGCCCCAGCCCTTAGGCTTAGGGAACCCCAGGCCTGGGGCACCCCAGCCCTTAGGCTTAGGGAGCCCCAGGCCTGGTGAGCCCAAGCTCTTAGACTTTGGGAGCCCCAGGCCTGGGGCGCCCAGCCCTTAGGCTTTGGGAGACCCAGGCCTGGGGCGCCCCAGCCCTTAGGCTTTGGGAGTCCCAGGCCTGGTGATCCCCAGCTCTTAGACTTAGGTAGCCCATGGCCTTGGGCGCCCCAACCCTTAAGCTTCGGGAGCCCCAGACCTGGGGCGCACCAGCCCTTCGGCTTTGGGAGCCCCAGGCCTGGGGCGCCTTAGCCCTTAGGCTTTGATAGCCCCAGGCCTGCGGTGCCCTAGCCCTTAGGCTTTGATAGCCCCAGGTCTGGGACGCCCCAGCCCTTAGGCTTAGTTAGCCCCAGGCCTCGTTCACCCTAGCCCTTATACTTTGGGAGCCCGAGGCCGGGTCACCCCAACCCTTAGTCTTTGGGAGCCCCAGGCCTGGGGCGCCCCAGCCCTTAGGCTTTGGGAGCCCCAGGCTTGGGGCGCCCCATCCCTTAGGCTTTGGGAGCCCCAGGCCTGGGGGGCACCAGCCCTTAGACTTAGGGAGCGACAGGCCAGGGTCGCCCCAGCCCTTAGGCTTAGAGAGCCCCAGACCTGGGGCCCCCCAGCAATTAGGCTTAGGGAGCCCAAGGCCTGGGGCATCCCAGCCCTCAGTATTTGGTATGGCCAGACCTGGGGCGCCCCAGCCATTAGTCTTAGGGAGCCCCAGGTTGGGTCACCCCAGCCCTTAGGCTTAGGGAGCCCCAGGCCTGGGGCGCCCCAGCCCTTAGGCTTAAGAAGCCCAAGGCCTGGGACGCCCCAGTCCTTAGGCTTTGATAGCTCCAGGTCTGGGGCGCCCCAGCCCTTAGTCCTAGTTAGCCCCAGGCCTGGGGTACCCCAGCCCTTAGGCTTTGGGAGCCCCAGGTCTGCGGCGCTCCAGCCCTAACGCTTAGGGAGCCCCAGACTTGGGGCGCCCCAGCCCTTAGGCTTAGGGAGCCCCTGTCCTGGGGCTCCCCAGCCCTTAGGCTTGGGAGCCCCAGGCCTGGGTCGCCCTAGTCCTTAGATTTTGGGAGCCCGAGGCCGGGTCGCCCCAGCCCTTAGTCTTTGGGAGCCCCAGACCTGGTGCGCCCCAGCCCTTAGGCTTTGTTAGCCCCTGGCCTGGGGCGCCTCAGCCCTTAGGCTTTGGGAGGCCCAGGCCTCGGACGCCCCTGACCATAGGTTTTGGGAGCCCCAGGCCTGCGGCGCCCCAACCCTTAGGCTCTGGAACCCCAGGCATGGGGCGCCCCAGCCCTTAAGCTTTGGGAGGCCCCGGCCTCTTGCACCCAGCCCTTAGACTTAGGGAGAACCAGGCCTGGGACGCCCCAGCCCTTATGCTTAGGGAGCCCCTGGCATGGGGCACCACAGCCTTTAGGCTTTGGGAGCCCGATGCCGTGGCGCCCAAGCCCTTAGGCTTTTGGAGCACCAGGACTGGGACGCCCCAGCCCATAGGTTTTGGGAGTCCTAGGCCTGGGGCGCCCCAGCCCTTAGGTTTTGGGAGCCAGAGGCAGGGTCGCCCCAGACCTTAGTCTTAGGGAGCCCCAGGCCTGGTGCGCCCCCGCCCATAGGTTTTGGGAGCCCCAGGCCTGTGGCGCCCCAGCCCTTAGGCTTTGGAACCCCAGGCATGGGGCGCCCCAGCCCTTAGGCTTTGGGAGCCCCAGGCCTGGGGCGCCCCAGCCCTTAAGTTTAAGAAGCCCCAGGCCTGAGGCGCCCCAGCCCTTAGGCTTAGGGAGCTCCAGGCCTGGGGTGCCCCAGCCCTTAGGCTTTGGGAGCCCCAGACCTGGGGCGCCCCAGCCCTTAGGCTTTGGGAGCGCCAGGCCTGTGGAGCCCCAGGCCTTAGGATATGGGAGCCCCAGCCCTGGGGCGCTCCAGCCCTTAGGCTTTGGGAACCCCAGTCCTGGGGCGCCCCAGGCCTTAGTCTTTGGGAGCGCCAGGCCTGTGGCGCCCCAGCCCTTAGGATTTGGGAGCCCCAGGCCTGCGGCGCGCCAACCCTTAAGCTTTTGGAGCCCCAGGCCTGGGGCGCCCCAGACCTTAGGCTTAGGGAGCCCCAGGCCTGGGGCGCCCCAGCCATTAGGCTTTGGGAGCCCCAGGCCAGGGACGCCCAAGCCCATAGGTTTGGGGAGCGCCAGGCCTGGGGCGCCCCCGCCATTCGGCGTAGGGAGCCCCAGGCCTGGTGAGCCGCAGCTCTTTGACTTAGGGAGACCCAGTCCAGGATTGCCCCAGCCCTTAGGCTTATTGAGCCCCAGACTTGGTGCGCCCTAGCAATTAGTCTTAGGGAGCCCCAGGCCTGGGTCGCCCCAACCCTTAGGCTTAGAAAGCCCCAGACCTGGGTGGCCCCAACCCTTAGGCTTAGAAAGCCCCAGACCTGGGTCGCCCCAGCAATTAGGCTTAGGGAGCCCCAGGCCTGGGGTGCCCCAGCCCTTAGGATTAGGGATGCCCAGGCCTGGGGTGCCCCAGCCCTTAGGCTTTGGGAATCCCAGTCCTGGGGCGCCCCAGCGCTTAGGCTTAGGGAACCCCAGGCCTGTGGCGCTCCAGCCCTTAAGCTGAGGGAGACCCAGGCCTGGGTCTCCCCAGCCCTTAGGTTTTGGGAGCCCCAGGACTGGGACGCCCCGACCCTTAGGTTTTGGGAGCCACAGGCCTGGGTCGCCCCTGCCCTTAGACTTTGGGAGCCCCAGGCTTGGGGCGCCCCAGCCCTTAGGCTTTGGGAGCTCCAGGACAGGGAACCACGTCCTTAGGCTTAGGGAGCCCCAGGCTAGGGTCTACCCAACCATTAGGCTTAGAGAGCCCCAGACCTGGGGCGGCCCAGCAATTAGGCCTAGGGAACCCCAGTCTTGGGGCGCCCCAGTCCTTAGGCCTAGGGAGCCCCAGGCCCGTCGCCCCAGCCCTTTGGCTTTGGGAGCCGCAAGCCTGGGGCGCCCCAGCCCTTAGGCTTAGGGAGCCCTAGGCCTGAGGCGCCCCAGCCTTTAGGCTTTGGGAGCTCCAGGCCTGGGGCGCCCCAGCACTTAGGCTTAGGGAGCCCCAGGCCTGAGGTGCCCCAGCCTTTAGGCTTTGGGAGCCCCTGGCCTGGGGCGCCCCAGTCCTTAGGCTTTGGGAGCCCCAGGCCGGGGGCGCCCGAGTCCTTAGGCTTAGGGAGCCCCAGGCCAGGGTCGCCCAAGCCCTTAGGCTTAGAGAGCCCCAGACCTGGGGTGCCCCAGCAATTAGGCTTAGGGAGCCCCAGGCCTCGGTCGCCCCCGCCCTTAGTCTTTGGGAGCCCCTAGCCTGGGGCGCCCCAGACTTTAGGCTTTGGGAGCCCCAGACCTGGGGCGCCCCAGCCCTTAGGCTTAGAGATCCCCAGACCTGGGGCGCCCCAGCAAGTAGGCTTAGGGAGCGCCAGGCCAGGGTCGCCCCGGCCCTTAGTCTTAGGGAGCCCCAGGCCTGGGGCGCCCCAGCATTTAGGCTTAGGGAGCCCCAGGCCAGGTTAGCCCCAGCTCTTAGACTTTGGGAGCCCCAGGCCTGGGGCGCCCCAACCTTGGCCTTAGCGATCCCCGGGCCTGGGACGCCTCAGTCCTTCGGCTTTGGGAGCCCCAGGACTGGGGTGCCCCAGCTCTTGGGCTTACAGAGCCCTAGGCCTGGGGCACCCCAGCACTTAGGCTTTGGGAGCCCAGGGCCTGGAACGCCCCAGCCCTTCGGCTTAAGAAGCTCCAAGCCTGGGGCGCCCAAACCCTTAGGCTTAGAGAGCCCCAGGCCTGAGGCGCCCCAGCCCTTTCGCTTAGATAGCCCCAGACCTGGGTCGCCCCAGCCCTTAGGCTTAGGGATCCCCAGGCCTGGGGCGCCCCAGCCCTTAGGCTTAGGGAGCCCCAGGCCTGGTGATCCCCAGCTCTTAGACTTTGGGAACCCCAGGCCTGGGACGCCCAGCCCTTAGGCTTTTGGAGACCCAGGCCAGGGGCTCCCCAGCCCTTAGGCTTTGGGTGCGCCAGGTCTAGGGTGCCCCATCCCTTAGGCTTAGGGAGCCCCAGGCCTGGTGATCCCCAGCTCTTAGACTTAGGGAGCCCCTGGCCTGGGGCTCCCCAGCCCTTAGGCTTTGGGAGCCCCAGGCCTGGGGCGCCCCAACCCTTAGCCTTAGGGAGCCACAGGCCTGGGGCACCCAGCCCTTAGGCTTTGGGAGACCCAGGCTTGGGTCACCCCAGCTCTTAGTCTTGGGCGCCCCTGAACTTGGGCGCCCCTGCCCTTAAGCTTAGGGAGCCCCAGGCCTGGGGCTCCCCAGCCCTTAGACTTAAGAAGCCCAAAGCCTGGGACGCCCCAGCCCTTAGGCTTTGATAGCCCCAGGTCTTGGGAGCCCCAGCCCTTAGGCTTAGTTAGACCCAGCCCTGGGTCGCCCTAGCCCTTAGACTTTGGGAGGCCGAGGTCGGGCCACCCCAGCCCTTAGTCTTTGGGAGCCCCTACCTGGGGCGCCCCAGCCCTTAGACTTTGGGAGCTCCAGGCCTGGGGCGCCTCAGCGCTTAGGTTTTGGGAGCCCCAGACCTGGGACGCACCAGCCCATAGGTTTTGGGAGCCCCAGGCCAGCGGCGCCCCAGCCCTTAGGCTTTGGAACACCAGGCATGGGGCGCCCCAGCCCTTAGGCTTTGGGAGCCCTAGGTCTGGGGCGCCCCAACCCTTAGCCTTAGGGAGCCCTAGGCCTTGGGCGCCCCAGCCCTTAGACTTAGGGTGCCCCAGGCCTGGGATGCCTCAGCGCTTGGGCTTTTGGAGCCCCTGGCCTGGGGCGCCCCAGCCCTTAGGCTTTGGGAGCCTTAGGTCTGGGGCGCCCCAGCCCTTAGCCTTAGGGAGCCCTAGGCCTCGGGCGCCCCAGCCCTTAGGCTTAGGGTGACCCAGGCCTGGGACGCCTCAGCGCTTGGGCTTTTGGAGCCCCAGGCCTGGGTCGCCCCAGCCCTTAGGCTTTGGAAGTCCCTGGCCTGGTGAGCCCCAGCTCTTAGACTTAGGGAGCCCCTGGCCTGAGGCGCCCCAGCACTTAGACTTATAGAGCCCCAGACATGCGGCGCCCCAGCAATTAGGCTTAGGGATTCCCAACTTGGGGCGCCCCAGCCATTAGACTTAGGGAGCCCCAGCCCTTAGGCTTTGGGAGCCCCAGGCCTGGGACTCCTCATTCCTTGGGCTTTGGGAGCCCCAGGCCTGGGGCGGCCCAGCCCTTGGGCTTAGAGAGCCCCAGGCCTGGGGTGCCCCAGCCCTTAGGCTTTGGGATCCCCAGGCCGGGGGCGCCCCAGCCCTTAGGCTTAGGGAGCCCCAGGCCAGGGTCGACCAAGCCTTAGGCTTAGAGAGCCCCAGACCGGGGGTGCCCCAGCAATTAGGCTTTGGGAGCGCCAGGCCTGGGTCGCCCCAGCCCTTAGGCTTAGAGAGCCCCAGACTTGGGGCACCCCAGCCTTTAGGCTTTGGGAACCCCAGGCCTGGGGCGCCCCAGCCCTTAGGATTAGGGATGCCCAGGCCTGGGGCGCCCCAGCCCTTAGGCTTATGGATCCCCAGGCCTGGGGCGCCCTAGCCCTTAGTTTTAGGGAGCCCCAGGCCTGGGTCGCCCCAGCCCTTAGGCTTTGGGAGCCCCAAGCCTGGGGTGCCCCAGCCCTTAGGCTTTGGGAGCCCCAGGCCTGGAGAACCCCAGCCCTTGGGCTTAGAGATCCCCAGGCCTGGGGCGCCCCAGCAATTAGGCTTTGGGAGCCCCAAGCCTGGGGTGCCTCAGCCCTTAGGCTTTGGGAGCCCCAGGTCTGGGGCGCCCCAGCCCTAACGCTTAGGGAGCCCCAGACCTGGGGCGCCCCAGCCCTTAGGCTTAGGGAGCCCCTGGCCTGGGGTTCCCTAGCCCTTTGGCTTGGGAGCCCCAGGCCTGTGTGGCCCTAGTCCTTAGATTTTGGGAGCCCGAGGCCGGGTCGCCCCAGACCTTAGTCTGTGGGAGCCCCAGACCTGGTGCGCCCCAGCCCTTAGGCTTTGTGAGCCCCAGGCCAGGGGCGCCTCAGCCCTTAGGCTTTGGGAGGCCCAAGCCTGGGGTGCCCCAGCCCTTAGGCTTTGGGAGCCCCAGGCCTGGAGAACCCCAGCCCTTGGGCTTAGAGATCCCCAGGCCTGGGGCGCCCCAGCAATTAGGCTTTGGGAGCCCCAAGCCTGGGGTGCCTCAGCCCCTAGGCTTTGGGAGCCCCAGGTCTGGGGCGCCCCAGCCCTAACGCTTAGGGAGCCCCAGACCTGGGGCGCCCCAGCCCTTAGGCTTAGGGAGCCCCTGGCCTGGGGTTCCCTAGCCCTTTGGCTTGGGAGCCCCAGGCCTGTGTGGCCCTAGTCCTTAGATTTTGGGAGCCCGAGGCCGGGTCGCCCCAGACCTTAGTCTGTGGGAGCCCCAGACCTGGTGCGCCCCAGCCCTTAGGCTTTGTGAGCCCCAGGCCAAGGGCGCCTCAGCCCTTAGGCTTTGGGAGGCCCAGGCCTGGGACGCCCCTGACCATAGGTTTTGGGAGCCCCAGGCCTGCGGCGCCCCAACCCTTAGGCTTCGGAACCCCAGGCATGGGGCACCCCAGCCCTTAAGCTTTGGGAGGCCCCGGCCTCTTGCAACCAGCCCTTAGACTTAGCTAGAACCAGGGCTGGGACGCCCCAGCCCTTATGCTTAGGGAGCCTCAGCCTGGGGCACCCCAGCCCGTAGGCTTTGGGAGCGCCAGGCCTGTGGCGCCCCAGGCCTTAGGATTTGGGAGCCCCAGGCCTGCGGCGTGCCAACCCTTAAGCTTTTGGAGCCCCAGGCCTGGGGCGCCCCAACCCTTAGGCTTAGGGAGCCCCAGGCCTGGGGCGACCCAGCCCTTAGGCTTTGGGAACCCCAGTCCTGGAGCGCCCCAGGTCTTAAGCTTTGGGAGCGCCAGGCCTGTGGCGCCCCAGCCCTTAGGATTTGGGAGCCCCAGGCCTGCGGCGCGCCAACCCTTAAGCTTATGGAGTCCCAGGCCTGGTGTGCTCCAGCCCTTAGGCTTAGGGAGCCCCAGGCCTGGGGCGCCCCAGCCATTAGGCTTTGGGAGCCCCAGGCCAGGGACGCCCAAGCCCATAGGTTTTGGGAGTGCCAGGCCTGGGGCGCCCCAGCCCTTAGGCTTAGGGAACCCCAGGCCTGTGGCGCTCCAGCCCTTAGGCTGAGGGAGCCCCAGGCCTGGGTCTCCCCAGCCCTTAGACTTTGGGAGCCCCAGGACTGGGGCGCCCCAGCCCTTAGGCTTTGGGAGCCCCATGACAGGGAAACCCGCCCTTAGGCTTAGGGACCCCCAGGCTAGGGTCTACTCAACCATTAGGCTTAGAGAGCCCCAGACCTGGGGCGCCCCAGCAATTAGGCTTAGGGAGCCCCAGGCCTGGGGTGCCCCAGCCCTTAGGATTAAGGATGCCCAGGCCTGGAGCGCCCCAGCCCTTAGGCTTTTGGAACCCCAGTCCTGGGGCGCCCCAGCGCTTAGGCTTAGGGAACCCCAGGCCTGTGGCGCTCCAGCCCTTAGGCTGAGGGAGACCCAGGCCTGGGTCTCCCCAGCCCTTAGGTTTTGGGAGCCCCAGGCCTGGGGCGCCCCCAACCTTAGGCTTAGGGAGCCCCAGGCCAGGGGCGCCCCAGCTCTGCGGCTTAGGGTGCCCCAGGCCTGGGTCGCCCCAGCCCTTAGACTTTGGGAGCCCCAGGCCTGTGTCGCCCCAGCCCTTAGGCTTAGGGAGCCCCAGGCCCGTCGCCCCAGCCCTTTGGCTTTGGGAGCCGCAAGCCTGGGGCGCCCCAGCCCTTAGGCTTAGGGAGCCCTAGGCCTGAGGCGCCCCAGCCTTTAGGCTTTGGGAGCTCCAGGCCTGGGGCGCCCCAGCCTTTAGGCTTTGGGAGCCCCTGGCCTGGGGCGCCCCAGTCCTTAGGCTTTGGGAGCCCCAGGCCGGGGGCGCCCGAGTCTTTAGGCTTAGGGAACCCCAGGCCAGGGTCGCCCAAGCCCTTAGGCTTAGAGAGCCCCAGACCTGGGGTGCCCCAGCAATTAGCCTTAGGGAGCCCCAGGCCTGGGTCGCGCCAGCCCTTAGTCTTTGGGAGCCCCTAGCCTGGGGCGCCCCAGCCTTTAGGCTTTGGGAGCCCCAGACCTGGGGCGCCCCAGCCCTTAGGCTTAGAGATCCCCAGACCTGGGTCGTCCCAGCAAGTAGGCTTAGGGAGCGCCAGGCCAGGGTCGCCCCGGACTTTAGGCTTAGGGAGCCCCAGGCCTGGGGCGCCCCAGCATTTAGGCTTAGGGAGCCCCAGGCCATGTTAGCCCCAGCTCTTAGACTTTGGGAGCCCCAGGCCTGGGGCGCCCCACCCTTGGCCTTAGGGAGCCCCAGGCCTGGGACGCCTCAGTCCTTCGAATTTGGGAGCCCCAGGACTGGGGTGCCCCAGCTCTTGGGCTTATAGAGCCCTAGGCCTGGGGCACCCCAGCACTTAGGCTTTGGGAGCCCAGGGCCTGGGACGCCCCAGCCCTTCGGCTTAAGAAGCTCCAAGCCTGGGGCGCCCCCACACTTAGGCTTAGGGAGCCCCTGGTCTGGGGCGCCCAAACCGTTAGGCTTAGAGAGCCCAAGCCTGAGGCGCCCCAGCCCTTAGGCTTAGATAGCCCCAGACCTGGGTCGCCTCAGCCCTTAGGCTTAGGGATCCCCAGGCCTGGGGCGCCCCAGCCCTTAGGCTTAGGGAGCCCCAGGCCTGGTGATCCCCAGCTATTAGACTTTGGGAACCCCAGGCCTGGGACGCCCAGCCCTTAGGCTTTGGGAGACCCAGGCCTGGGGCTCCCCAGCCCTTAGGCTTTGGGTGCGCCAGGTCTAGGGTGTCCCAGCCCTTAGGCTTAGAAAGCCCCAGACCTGGGATGCCCCAGCCCTTTGGATTAGGGATGCCCAGACCTGGGGCGCCCCAGCCCTTAGGCTTTGGGAACCCCAGTCCTGGGGCGCCCCAGCGCTTAGGCTTAGGGAACCCCAGGCCAGGGTCTCCCCAGCCCTTAGGTTTTGGGAGCCCCAGGCCTGGGGCGCCCCCACCCTTAGGCTTTGGGAGCCCCAGGCCTGGGTCGCCCCCACCCTTAGACTTTGGGAGCCCCAGGCTTGGGGCGCCCCAGCCCTTAGGCTTTGGGAGCTCCAGGACAGGGAACCCCGCCCTTAGGCTTAGGGAGCCCCAGGCTAGAGTCTACCCAACCATTAGGCTTAGAGAGCCCCAGACCTGGGGCGCCCCAGCAATTAGGCTTAGGGAACCCCAGTCCTGGGGCACCCCAGTCCTTAGGCTTAGGGAGCCCCTGGACCGTCGCCCCAGCCGTTTGGCGTTGGGAGCCGCAAGCCTGGGGCGCCCCAGCCCTTAGGCTTAGGGAGCCCTAGGCCTGAGGCGCCCCAGCCTTTAGGCTTTGGGAGCTCCAGGCCTGGGGCGCGCCAGCACTTAGGCTTAGGGAGCCGCAGGCCTGAGGTGCCCCAGCCTTTAGGCTTTGGAGCCCCTGGCCTGGGGCGCCCCAGTCCTTAGGCTTTGGGAGCCCCTAGCCTGGGGCGCCCCAGCCTTTAGGCTTTGGGAGCCCCAGACCTAGGGCGCCCCAGCCCTTAGGCTTAGAGATCCCCAGACCTGGGGCGCCCCAGCAAGTAGGCTTAGGGAGCGCCAGGCCAGGGTCGCCCCGGCCCTTAGTCTTAGGGAGCCCCAGGCCTGGGGCGCCCTGCATTTAGGCTTAGGGAGCCCCAGGCCAGGTTAGCCCCAGCTCTTAGACTTTGGGAGCCCCAGACCTGGGGCGCCCCAACCTTGGCCTTAGGGAGCCCCAGGCCTGGGAGGCCTCAGTCCTTTGGCTTTGGGAGCCCCAGGACTGGGGTGCCCCAGCTCTTGGGCTTACAGAGCCCTAGGCCTGGGGCACCCCAGCACTTAGGCTTTGGGAGCTCAGGGCCTGGGACGCCCCAGCCCTTCGGCTTAGGGAGCTCCAAGCCTGGGGCGCCCCCACACTTAGGCTTAAGGAGCCCCAGACCTGGGTCGCCCCCGCCCTTAGGCTTAGGGATCCCCAGGCCTGGGGCGCCCCAGCACTTAGGCTTAGGGAGCCCCAGGCCTGGTGATCCCCAGCTCTTAGACTTAGGGAGCCCCTGGCCTGGGGCTCCCCAGCCCTTAGGCTTTGGGAGCCCCAGGCCTGGGGCACCCCAACCCTTAGCCTTAGGGAGCCACAGGCCTGGGGCACCCAGCCCTTAGGCTTTGGGAGACCCACGCTTGGGTCGCCCCAGCTCTTAGTCTTGGGCGCCCCTGAACTTGGGCGCCCCTGCCCTTAGGCTTAGGGAGCCCCAGGCCTGGGGCTTCCCAGCCCTTAGACTTAAGAAGCCCAAGGCCTGGGACGCCGCAGCCCTTAGGCTTTGTTAGCCCCAGGTCTTGGGAGCCCCAGCCCTTAGGCTTAGTTAGCCCCAGCCCTGGGTCGCCCTAGCCCTTAGACTTTGGGAGGCCAAGGTCGGGCCACCCCAGCCCTTAGTCTTTGGGAGCCCCGACCTGGGGCGCCCCAGCCCTTAGACTTTGGGAGCTCCAGGCCTGGGGCGCCTCAGCGCTTAGGCTTTGGGAGCCCCAGACCTGGGACGCACCAGCCCATAGGTTTTGGGAGCCCCAGGCCAGCGGCGCCCCAGCCCTTAGGCTTTGGAACACCAGGCATGGGGCGCCCCAGCCCTTAGGCTATGGGAGCCCTAGGTCTGGGGCGCCCCAACCCTTAGCCTTAGGGAGCCCAAGGCCTCGGGCGCCCCAGCCCTTAGGCTTAGGGTGCCCCAGGCCTGGGACACCTCAGCGCTTGGGCTTTTGGAGCCCCAGGCCTGGGGCGCCCCAGCCCTTAGGCTTTGGGAGCCCTAGGTCTGGGGCGCCCCAGCCCTTAGCCTTAGGGAGCCCTAGGCCTCGGGCGCCCCAGCCCTTAGGCTAAGGGTGCCCCAGGCCTGGGACGCCTCAGCGCTTGGGCTTTTGGAGCCCCAGGCCTGGGGCGCCCCATCCCTTAGGCTTTGGGAGTCCCTGGCCTGGTGAGCCCCAGCTCTTAGACTTAGGGAGCCCCTGGCGTGAGGCGCCCCAGCACTTAGGCTTAGGGAGCCCCAGGCCTGGGGCGCCCCAGCCCTTAGACTTATAGAGCCCCAGACATGCGGCGCCCCGGCAATTAGGCTTAGGGATTCCCAACTTGGGGCGCCCCAGCCATTAGACTTAGGGAGCCCCAGGCCTGGGGCGCCCCAGCCCTTAGGCTTTGGGAGCACCAGGCCTGAGACTCCTCATTCCTTGGGCTTTGGAAGCCCCAGGCCTGGGGCGCACCAGCCCTTGGGTTAGAGAGCCCCAGGCCTGGGGTGCCCCAGCCCTTAGGCTTTGGGATCCCCAGGCCAGGGGCGCCCCAGCCCTTAGGCTTAGGGAGCCCCAGGCCAGGGTCGACCAAGCCTTAGGCTTAGAGAGTCCCAGACCGGGGGTGCCCCAGCAATTAGGCTTTGGGAGCGCCAGGCCTGGGTCGCCCCAGGCCTTAGGCTTAGAGAGCCCCAGACTTGGGGCACCCCAGCAATTAGGCTTAGGGAGCCCCAGGCCTGGGGTGCCCCAGCCCTTAGGATTAAGGATGCCCAGGCCTGGAGCGCCCCAGCTTTTAGGCTTTGGGAACCCGAGGCCTGGGGCGCCCCAGCCCTTAGGATTAGGGATGCCCAGGCCTGGGGCGCCCCAGCCCTTAGGCTTAGGGATCCCCAGGCCTGGGGCGCCCCAGCCCTTAGTTTTAGGGAGCCCCAGGCCTGGGTCGCCCCAGCCCTTAGGCTTTGGGAGCCCCAAGCCTGGGGTGCCCCAGCCCTTAGTCTTTGGGAGCCCCAGGCCTGGAGAACCCCAGCCCTTGGGCTTAGAGATCCCCAGGCCTGGGGCGCCTCAGCAATTAGGCTTTGGAAGCCCCAAGCCTGGGGTTCCTCAGCCCTTAGGCTTTGGGAGCCCCAGGTCTGGGGCGCCCTAGCCCTAACGCTTAGGGAGCCCCAGACCTGGGGCGCCCCAGCCCTTAGGCTTAGGGAGCCCCTGGCCTGGGGTTCCATAGCCCTTTGGCTTGGGAACCCCAGGCCTGTGTCGCCCTAGTCCTTAGATTTTGGGAGCCCGAGGCCGGGTCGCCCCAGACCTTAGTCTGTGGGAACCCCAGACCTGGTGCACCCCAGCCCTTAGGCTTTGTGAGCCCCAGGCCAGGGGCGCCTCAGCCCTTAGGCTTTGGGAGGCCCAGGCCTGGGACGCCCCTGACCATAGGTTTTGGGAGCCCCAGGCCTGCGGCGCCCCAACCCTTAGGCTTTGGAACCCCAGGCATGGGGCGCCCCAGCCCTTAAGCTTTGGTAGGCCCCGGCCTCTTGCACCCAGCCCTTAGACTTAGGGAGAACCAGGGCTGGGACGCCCCAGCCCTTATGCTTAGGGAGCCTCAGGCCTGGGGCACCCCAGCCCTTAGGCTTTGGGAGCCCCAGACCTGGGACGCCCCAGCCCGTAGGCTTTGGGAGCGCCAGGCCTGTGGCGCCCCAGGCCTTAGGATTTGGGAGCCCCAGGCCTGTGGCGTGCCAACCCTTAAGCTTTTGGAGCCCCAGGCCTGGGGCGCCCCAACCCTTAGGCTTAGGGAGCCCCGGGCCTGGGGCGCCCCAGCCATTAGGCTTTGGGAGCCCCAGGCCAGGGACGCCCAAGCCCATAGGTTTTGGGAGTGCCAGGCGTGGGGCGCCCAAGGCCTTAAGCTTTGGGAGCGCCAGGCCTGTGGCGCCCCAGCCCTTAGGATTTGGGAGCCCCAGGCCTGCGGCGCGCCAACCCTTCAGCTTTTGTAGCCCCAGGCTTGGGGCGCCCCAGCCCTTAGGCTTAGGGAGCCCCAGGCCTGGGGCGCCCCAGCCATTAGGCTTTGGGAGCCCCAGGCCAGGGACGCCCAAGCCCATAGGTTTTGGGAGTGCCAGGCGTGGGGCGCCCCAGCCCTCAGGCTTAAGGAACCCCAGGCCTGTGGCGCTCCAGCCCTTAGGCTGAGGGAGACCCAGGCCTGGGTCTCCCCAGCCCTTAGGTTTTGGGAGCCCCAGGCCTGGGGCGCCCCCACCCTTAGGCTTAGGGAACCCCAGGCCTGGGGCGCCCCAGCTCTGCGGCTTAGGGTGCCCCAGGCCTGGGTCGCCCCAGCCCTTAGACTTTGGGAGCCCCAGGCCTGGGGCGCCCCAGCCCTTAGGCTTTTGGAGCCCCAGGACAGGGAAACCCGCCCTTAGGCTTAGGGACCCCCAGGCTAGGGTCTACCCAACCATTAGGCTTAGAGAGCCCCAGACCTGGGGCGCCCCAGCAATTAGGTTTAGGGAGCCCCAGGCCTGGGGTGCCCCAGCCCTTAGGATTAAGGATGCCCAGGCCTGGGGCGCCCCCACCCTTAGGCTTAGGGAGCCCCAGGCCTGGGGCGCCCCAGCTCTGCGGCTTAGGGTGCCCCAGGCCTGGGTCGCCCCAGCCCTTAGACTTTGGGAGCCCCAGGCCTGTGTCGCCCCAGCCCTTAGGCTTAGGGAGCCCCAGGCCCGTCGCCCCAGCCCTTAGGCTTTGGGAGCCGCCAGCCTGGGGCGCCCCAGCCCTTAGGCTTAGGGAGCCCTAGGCCTGAGGCGCCCCAGCCTTTAGGCTTTGGGAGCTCCAGGCCTGGGGCGCCCCAGCCTTTAGGCTTTGGGAGCCCCTGGCCTGGGGCGCCCCAGTCCTTAGGCTTTGGGAGCCCCAGGCCGGGGGCGCCCGAGTCCTTCGGCTTAGGGAACCCCAGGCCAGGGTCGCCCAAGCCCTTAGGCTTAGAGAGCCCCAGACCTGGGGTGCCCCAGCAATTAGCCTTAGGGAGCCCCAGGCCAGGGTCGCCCCAGCCCTTAGTCTTTGGGAGCCCCTAGCCTGGGGCGCCCCAGCTTTTAGGCTTTGGGAACCCCAGAACTGGGACGCCCCAGCCCTTAGGCTTAGAGATCCCCAGACCTGGGGCACCCCAGCAAGTAGGCTTAGGGAGCGCCAGACCAGGGTCGCCCCGGCCCTTAGGCTTAGGGAGCCCCAGGCCTGGGGCGCCCCAGCATTTAGGCTTAGGGAGCCCCAGGCCAGGTTAGCCCCAGCTCTTAGACTTTGGGAGCCCCAGGCCTGCGGCGCCCCAACCTTGGCCTTAGGGAGCCCCAGGCCTGGTGATCCCCAGCTATTAGACTTTGGGAACCCCAGGCCTGGGACGCCCAGCCCTTAGGCTTTGGGAGACCCAGGCCTGGGGCTCCTCAGCCCTTAGGCTTTGGGTGCGCCAGGTCTAGGGTGCCCCAGCCCTTAGGCTTAGGGAGCCCCAGGCCTGGTGATCCCCAGCTCTTAGACTTAGGGAGCCCCTGGCCTGGGGCTCCCCAGCCCTTAGACTTTGGGAGCCCCAGGCCTGGGGCGCCCCAACACTTAGCCTTAGGGAGCCACAGGCCTGGGGCACCCAGCCCTTAGGCTTTGGGAGACCCAGGCTTGGGTCGCCCCAGCTCTTAGTCTTTGGGAGACCTTGGCCTGGGCGCCCCAGTCCTTAAGCTTAGGGAGCCCCAGGCCTGGGGCGCCTCAGCCCTTAGGCTTTGGGAGACCCAGGCCTGCGGTGCCCCAGCCCTTAGGCTTTGATAGCCCCAGGTCTGGGGTCCACCAGCCCTTAGGCTTAGTTAGCCCCAGGCCTGGGTCGCCCTAGCCCTTAGAATTTCGGAGGCCGAGGTCGGGTCACCCCAGCCCTTTGTCTTTGGGAGCCCCGACCTGGGGCGCCACAGCCCTTAGACTTTGGGAGCTCCAGGCCTGGGGCGCCTCAGCGCTTAGGCTTTGGGAGCCCCAGGCCTGGGACGCACCAGCCCATAGGTTTTGGGAGCCCCAGGCCTGCGGCGCCCCAGCCCTTAGGCTTTGGAACACCAGGCATGGGGTGCCCCAGCCCTTAGGCTTTGGGAGCCCTAGGTCTGGGGCGCCCCATCCCTTAGGCTTTGGGAGTCCCTGGCCTGGTGAGCCCCAGCTCTTAGACTTAGGGAGCCCCTGGCCTGAGGCGCCCCAGCACTTAGGCTTAGGGAGCCCCAGGCCTGGGGCGCCCCAGCCCTTAGACTTATAGAGCCCCAGACATGCGGCGCCCCAGCAATTAGGCTTAGGGATTCCCAACTAGGGGCGCCCCAGCCATTAGATTTAGGGAGCCCCAGGCCTGGGGCGCCCCAGCCCTTAGGTTTTGGGAGCCCCAGGCCTGGGACTCCTCATTCCTTGGGCTTTGGGAGCCCCAGGCATGGGGCGCCCCAGCCCTTGGGCTTAGACAACCCCAGGCCTGAGGTGCCCCAGCCCTTAGGCTTTGGGATCCCCAGGCCTGGGGCGCCCCCGCCCTTACGCTTTGGGAGCCCCTGGCCTGGGGCGCCCCAGCCCTTGGGCTTTGGGAGCCCCAGGGCAGGGGCGCCCCAGCCCTTAGGCTTAGGGAGCCCCAGGCCAGGGTCGCCCAAGCCTTAGGCTTAGAGAGCCCCAGACCGGGGTGCCCCAGCAATTAGGCTTTGGGAGCGCCAGGCCTGGGTCGCCTCAGCCCTTAGGCTTGGAGAGCCCCAGACTTGGGGCACCCCAGCAATTAGGCTTAGGGAGCCCCAGGCCTGGGGCGCCCCTGCCCTTAGGCTTAGGGATCCCCAGGCCTGGGGCGCCCCAGCCCTTAGGTTTAGGGAGCCCCAGGCCTGGGTTGCCCCAGCCCTTAGGCTTTGGGAGCCCCAAGCCTGGGTGCCCCAGCCCTTAGGCTTTGGGAGCCCCAGGCCTGGAGAACCCCAGCCCTTGGGCTTAGAGATCCCCAGGCCTGGGGCGCCCCAGCAATTAGGCTTTGGGAGCCCCAAGCCTGGGGTGCCCCAGCCCTTGGCTTTGGGAGCCCCAGGCCTGGAGAACCCCAGCCCTTAGGCTTAGAGATCCCCAGACCTGGGGCACCCCAGCAATTAGGCTTAGGGAGCGCCAGGCCAGGGTCTCGCCGGCCCTTAGGCTTAGGGAGCCCCAGGTCTGGGGCGCCCCAATCCTTAGGGTTAGGGAGCCCAAGGCCTGGTGAGCCCCAGTTCTTAGACTTTGGGAGCCCCAGCCTGGGGCGCCTAGCCCTTAGGCTTTGGGAGCCCCAGGCTTGGGGCACTCCAGCCCTCAGTATTTTGTATGCCCAGACCTGGGGCGCTTCAGCCATTAGGCTTAGGGAGCCCCAGACCTGGGTTGCCCCAGCCCTTAGGCTTAGGGAGCCCCAGGCCTGGGGCACCCCAGGCCTTAGGCTTAAGGAGCCCCAGGCCTGGTGAGCCCCAGCTCTTAGACTTTGGGAGCCCCAGCCTTGGGGCGCCCAGCCCTTAGGCTTTGGGAGACCCAGGCCTGGGGCGCCCCAGCCCTTAGGCTTTGGGAGTCCCAGGCCTGGTGATCCCCAGCTCTTAGACTTAGGGAGCCCATGGCCTTGGACGCCCCAACCCTTAGGCTTCGGGAGCCCCAGACCTGGGGCGCACCAGCCCTTAGGCTTTGGGAGCCCCTGGCCTGGGGCGCCTTAGCCCTTAGGCTTTGATAGCCCAAGGCCAGCGGTGCCCTAGCCCTTAGGCTTTGATAGCCCCAGGTCTGGGGCGCCCCAGCCCTTAGGCTTAGTTAGCCCCAGGCCTCATTCACCCTAGCCCTTATACTTGGGAGCCCGAGGCCGGGTCACCCCAACCCTTAGTCTTTGGGAGCCCCAGGCCTGGGGCGCCCCAGCCCTTAGGCTTTGGGAGCCCCAGGCTTGGGGCGCCCCATCCCTTAGGCTTTGGGAGCCCCAGGCCTGGGGGGCACCAGCCCTTAGGCTTAGGGAGCGACAGGCCAGGGTCGCCCCATCCCTTAGGCTTAGAGAGCCCCAGACCTGGGGCCCCCCAGCAATTAGGCTTAGGTAGCCCAAGGCCTGGGGCATCCCAGCCCTCAGTATTTGGTATGGCCAGACCTGGGGCGCCCCAGCCATTAGTCTTAGGGAGCCCCAGGCCTGGGTTACCCCAGCCCTTAGGCTTAGGGAGCCCCAGGCCTGGGGCGCCCCAGCCCTTAGGCTTAAGAAGCCCAAGGCCTGGGACGCCCCAGTCCTTAGGATTTGATAGCTCCAGGTCTGGGGCGCCCCAGCCCTTAGTCCTAGTTAGCCCCAGGCCTGGGGTACCCCAGCCCTTAGGCTTTGGGAGCCCCAGGTCTGGGGCGCTCCAGCCCTAACGCTTAGGGAGCCCCAGACCTGGGGCGCCCCAGCCCTTAGGCTTAGGGAGCCCCTGGCCTGGGGCTCCCCAGCCCTTAAGCTTGGGAGCCCCAGGCCTGGGTCGCCCTAGTCCTTAGATTTTGGGAGCCCGAGGCCGGGTCGCCCCAGACCTTAGTCTTTGGGAGCCCCAGACCTGGTGCGCCTCAGCCCTTAGGCTTTGTTAGCCCCTGTCCTGGGGCGCCTCAGCCCTTAGGCTTTGGGAGGCCCAGGCCTGGGACGCCCCTGACCATAGGTTTTGGGAGCCCCAGGTCTGCGGCGCCCCAACCCTTAGGCTTTGGAACCCCAGGCATGGGGCGCCCCGGCCCTTAAGCTTTGGGAGGCCCCGGCCTCTTGCACCCAGCCCTTAGACTTAGGGAGAACCAGGCCTGGGACGCCCCAGCCCTTATGCTTAGGGAGCCCCTGGCATGGGGCACCACAGCCTTTAGGCTTTGGGAGCCCGATGCCGTGGCGCCCAAGCCCTTAGGCTTTTGGAGCACCAGGACTGGGACGCCCCAGCCCTTAGGTTTTGGGAGCCCCAGGCCTGGGGCGCCCCAGCCCTTAAGTTTAGGGAGCCCCAGGCCTGAGGCGCCCCAGCCCTTAGGCTTAGGGAGCCCCAGGCCTGGGGCGCCCCAGCCCTTAGGCTTTGGGAGCCCCAGACCTGGGGCGCCCCAGCCCTTAGGCTTTGGGAGCTCCAGGCCTGTGGAGCCCCAGGCCTTAGGATTTGGGAGCCCCAGGCCTGGGGCGCTCCAGCCCTTAGGCTTTGGGAACCCCAGTCCTGGGGCGCCCCAGGCCTTAGTCTTTGGGAGCGCCAGGCCTATGGCGCCCCAGCCCTTAGGATTTGGGAGCCCCAGGCCTGCGGCGCGCCAACCATTAAGCTTTTGGAGCCCCAGGACTGGGGCGCCCCAGACCTTAGTCTTAGGGAGCCCCAGGCCTGGGGCGCCCTAGCCATTAGGCTTTGGGAGCCCCAGGCCAGGGACGCCCAAGCCCATAGGTTTTGGGAGCGCCAGGCCTGGGGCGCCCCAGCCCTTAGGCTTTGGGAGCGCCAGGCCAGGGTTGCCCCATCCCTTAGGCTTATTGAGCCCCAGTCCTGGGGCGCCCCAGCAATTAAGCTTAGGGAGCCCCAGGCCTGGGTCGCCCCAACCCTTAGGCTTAGAAAGCCCCAGACCTGGGAAGCCCCAGCAATTAGGATTAGGGAGCCCCAGGCCTGGGGTGCCCCAGCCCTTAGGCTTTGGAACCCCAGGCATGGGGCGCCCCAGACCTTAGGCTCTGGGAGCCCCAGGCCTGGGGCGCCCCAGCCCTTAAGTTTACGGAGCCCCAGGCCTGAGGCGCCCCAGCCCATAGGCTTAGGGAGCCCCAGGCCTGGGGCGCCCGAGCCCTTAGGCTTTGGGAGCCCCAGACCTGGGGCGCCCCAGCCCTTAGGCTTTGGGAGCGCCAGGCCTGTGGAGCCCCAGGCCTTAGGATTTGGGAGCCCCAGGCCTGGGTCGCCCCAACCCTTAGGCTTAGAAAGCCCCAGACCTGGGTCGCCCCAGCAATTAGGCTTAGGGAGCCCCTGGCCTGGGGCGCCCCAGCCCTTAGGCTTTGGGAACCCCAGTCCTAGGGCGCCCCAGCGCTTAGGCTTAGGGAACCCCAGCCTGTGGCGCTCCAGCCCTTAAGCTGAGGGAGACCCAGGCCTGGGTCTCCCCAGCCCTTAGGTTTTGGGAGCCCCAGGCCTGGGGCGCCCCCACCCTTAGGCTTTGGGAGCCCCAGGCCTGGGTCGCCCCAGTCCTTAGACTTTGGGAGCCCCTGGCTTGGGTCTACCCAACCATTAGGCTTAGAGAGCCCCAGACATGGGGCGCCCCAGCAATTAGGCTTAGGGAGCCTCATGACTGGGGCGCCCCAGCCCTTAGGAGTAGGGATGCCCAGGCCTGGGTCTCCCCAGCCCTTAGGTTTTGGGAGCCCCAGGCCTGGGGCGCCCCCACCCTTAGGCTTTGGGAGCCCCAGGCCTGGGTCGCCCCAGTCCTTAGACTTTGGGAGCCCCAGGCTTGGGTCTACCCAACCATTAGGCTTAGAGAGCCCCAGACATGGGGCGCCCCAGCAATTAGGCTTAGGGAGCCTCATGACTGGGGCGCCCCAGCCCTTAGGAGTAGGGATGCCCAGGCCTGGGGCTACCCAGCCCTTTGTCTTTGGGAGCCACAAGCCTGGGGCGCCCAAGCCCTTAGGCTTAGGGAGCCCTAGGCCTGAGGCGCCCCAGCCTTTAGGCTTTGGGAGCTCCAGGCCTGCGGCGCCCCAGCACTTAGGCTTAGGGAGCCCCAGGCCTGAGGAGCCCCAGTCCTTAGGCTTTGGGAGCCCCAGGCCGGGGGCGCCCGAGTCCTTAGGCTTAGGGAGCCCCAGGCCAGGGTCGCCCAAGCCCTTAGGCTTAGAGAGCCCCAGACCTGGGGTGCCCCAGCAATTAGGTTTAGGGAGCCCCAGGCCTGGGTCGCCCCAGCAAGTAGGCTTAGGGAGCGCCAGGCCAGGGTCCCCCCGACCCTTAGTCTTAGGGAGCCCCAGGCCTGGGGCGCGCCAGCATTTAGGCTTAGGGAGCCCCAGGACAGGTTAGCCCCAGCTCTTAGACTTTGGGAGCCCCAGGCCTGGGGCGCCCCAACCTTGGCCTTAAGGAGCCCCAGGCCTGGGACGCCTCAGTCCTTCGGCTTTGGGAGCCCCAGGACTGGGGTGCCCCAGCTCTTGGGCTTACAGAGCCCTAGGCCTGGGGCACCCCAGCACTTAGGCTTTGGGAGCCCAGGGCCTGGGACGCCCCAGCCCTTCGGCTTAGGTAGCTCCAAGCCTGGGGCGCCCCCACACTTAGGCTTAGGGAGCCCCTGGTCTGGGGCGCCCAAACCCTTAGGCTTAGAGAGCCCCAGGCCTGAGGCGCCCCAGCCCTTAGGCTTAGATAGCCCCAGACCTGGGTCGCCCCAGCCCTTAGGCTTAGGGATCCCCAGGCCTGGGGCGCCCCAGCCCTTAGGCTTAGGGAGCCCCAGGCCTGGTGATCCCCAGCTCTTAGACTTTGGGAACCCCAGGCCTGGGACGCCCAGCCCTTAGGCTTTGGGAGACCCAGGCCTGGGGCTCCCCAGCCCTTAGGCTTTGGGTGCACCAGGTCTAGGGTGCCCCAGCCCTTAGGCTTAGGGAGCCCCAGGCCTGGTGATCCCCAACTCTTAGACTTAGGGAGCCCCTGGCCTGGGGCTCCCCAGCCCTTAGGCTTTCGGAGCCCCAGGCCAGGGGCGCCCCAACCCTTAGCCTTAGGGAGCCACAGGCCTGGGGCACCCAGCCCTTAGGCTTTGGGAGACCCAGGCTTGGGTCGCCCCAGCTCTTAGTCTTGGGCTTCCCTGAACTTGGGCGCCCCTGCCCTTAGCCATAGGGAGCCCCAGGCCTGGGGCTCCCCAGCCCTTAGACTTAAGAAGCCCAAGGCCTGGGACTCCCCAGCCCTTAGGCTTTGATAGCCCCTGGTCTTGGGAGCCCCAGCCCTTAGGCTTAGTTAGCCCCAGCCCTGGGTCGCCCTAGCCCTTAGACTTTGGGAGGCCGAGGTCGGGCCACCCCAGCCCTTAGTCTTTGGGAGCCCCGACCTGGGGCGCCCCAGCCCTTAGACTTTGGGAGCTCCAGGCCTGGGGCGCCTCAGCGCTTAGGCTTTGGGAGCCCCAGACCTGGGACGCACCAGCCCATAGGTTTTGGGAGCCCGAGGCCACCGGCGCCCCAGCCCTTAGGCTTTGGAACACCAGGCATGGGGCGCCCCAGCCCTTAGGCTTTGGGAGCCCTAGGTCTGGGGCGCCCCAGCCCTTAGCCTTAGGGAGCCCTAGGCCTAGGGCGCCCCAGCCCTTAGGCTTAGGGTGCCCCAGGCCTGGGACGCCTCAGCGCTTGGGCTTTTGGAGCCCCAGGCCTGGGGCGCCCCAGCCCTTAGGCTTTGGGAGTCCCTGGCCTGGTGAGACCCAGCTCTTAGACTTAGGGAGCCCCTGGCCTGACGCGCCCCAGCACTTAGGCTTAGGGAGCCCCAGGCCTGGGGCGCCATAGCCCTTAGACTTATAGAGCCCCAGACATGCGGCGCCCCAGCAATTAGGCTTAGGGATTCCCAACTTGGGGCGCCCCTGCCATTAGACTTAGGGAGCCCGAGGCCTGGGGCGCCCCAGCCCTTAGGCTTTGGGAGCCCCAGGCCTGGGACTCCTCATTCCTTGGGCTTTGGGAGCCCCAGGCCTGGGGCGCCCCAGCCCTTAGGCTTAGAGAGCCCTAGGCCTGGGGTGCCCCAGCCCTTAGGCTTAGAGAGCCCCAGGCCTGGGGTGCCCCAGCCCTTAGGCTTTGGGATCCCCAGGCCGGGGGCGCCCCAGCCCTTAGGCTTAGGGAGCCCCAGGCCAGGGTCGACCAAGCCTTAGGCTTAGAGAGCCCCAGACCGGGGGTGCCCCAGCAATTAGGCTTTGGGAGCGCCAGGCCTGGGTCGCCCCAGCCCTTAGGCTTAGAGAGCCCCAGACTTGGGGCACCCCAGCAATTAGGCTTAGGGAGCCCCAGGCCTGGGGTGCCCCAGCCCTTAGGATTAAGGATGCCCAGGCCTGGAGCGCCCCAGCCTTTAGGCTTTGGGAACCCCAGGCCTGGGGCGCCCCAGCCCTTAGGATTAGGGATGCCCAGGCCTGGGGCGCCCCAGCCCTTAGGCTTAGGGAAACCCAGGCCTGGGGCGCCCCAGCCCTTAGTTTTAGGGAGCCCCAGGCCTGGGTCGCCCCAGTCCTTAGGCTTTGGGAGCCCCAAGCCTGGGGTGCCCCAGCCCTTAGGCTTTGGGAACCCCAGGCCTGGAGAACCCCAGCCCTTGGGCTTAGAGATCCCCAGGCCTGGGGCGCCCAAACAATTAGGCTTTGGGAGCCCCAAACCTGGGGTGCCTCAGCCCTTAGGCTTTGGGAGCCCCAGGTCTGGGGCACCCCAGCCCTAATGCTTAAGGAGCCCCAGACCTGGGGCGCCCCAGCCCTTAGGCTTAGGGAGCCCCTGGCCTGGGGTTCCCTAGCTCTTTGGCTTGGGAGCCCCAGGCCTGTGTCGCCCTAGTCCTTAGAGTTTGGGAGCCCGAGACCGGGTCGCCCCAGACCTTAGTCTGTGGGAGCCCCAGACCTGGTGCGCCCCAACCCTTAGGCTTTGTGAGCCCCAGGCCAGGGGCGCCTCAGCCCTTAGTATTTGGGAGGCCCAGGCCTGGGACGCCCCTGACCATAGGTTTTGGGAGCCCCAGGCCTGCGGCGCGCCAACCCTTAAGCTTATGGAGCCCCAGGTCTGGGGCGCCCCAGCCCTTAAGCTTAGGGAGCCCCAGGCCTGGGGCGCCTCAGCCATTAGGCTTTGGGAGCCCCAGGCCAGGGACGCCCAAGCCCATAGGTTTTGGGAGTGCCAGGCCTGGGGCGCCCCAGCCCTTAGGCTTAGGGAACCCCAGGCCTGTGGCGCTCCAGCCCTTAGGCTGAGGGAGACCCAGGCCTGGGTCTCCCCAGCCCTTAGGTTTTGGGAGCCCCAGGCCTGTGGCGCCCCCACTCTTAGGCTTAGGGAGCCCCAGGCCTGGGGCGCCCCAGCTCTGCGGCTTAGGGTGCCCCAGTCCTGGGTCGCCCCAGCCCTTAGACTTTGGGAGCCCCAGGCCTGGGGAGCCCCAGCCCTTAGGCTTTGGGAGCCCCAGGACAGGGAAACCCGCCCTTAGGCTTAGGGACCCCCAGGCTAGGGTCTACCCAACCATTAGGCTTAGAGAGCCCCAGACCTGGGGCGCCCCAGCAATTAGGCTTAGGGAGCCCCAAGCCTGGGGTGCCCCAGCCCTTAGGATTAAGGATGCCCAGGCCTGGAGCGCCCCAGCCCTTAGGCTTTGGGAACCCCAGTCCTGGGGCGCCCCAGCGCTTAGGCTTAGGGAACCCCAGGCCTGTGGCGCTCCAGCCCTTAGGCTGAGGGAGACCCAGGCCTGGGTCTCCCCAGCCCTTAGGTTTTGGGAGCCCCAGGCCTGGGGCGCCCCCACCCTTAGGCTTAGGGTGCCCCAGGCCTGGGGCGCCCCAGCTCTGCGGCTTAGGGTGCCCCAGGCCTGGGTCGCCCCAGCCCTTAGACTTTGGGCGCCCCAGGCCTGTGTCGCCCCAGCCCTTAGGCTTAGGGAGCCCCAGGCCCGTCGCCCCAGCCCTTTGGCTTTGGGAGCCGCAAGCCTGGGGCGCCCCAGCCCTTAGGCTTAGGGAGCCCTAGGCCTGGGGTGCCCCAGCCCTTAGGCTTTGGGATCCCCAGGCAGGGGCCCCCCAGCCCTTAGGCTTAGGGAGCCCCAGGCCAGGGTCGACCAAGCCTTAGGCTTAGAGAGCCCCAGACCGGGGGTGCCCCAGCAATTAGGCTTTGGGAGCGCCAGGCCTGGGTCGCCCCAGCCCTTAGGCTTAGAGAGCCCCAGACTTGGGGTGCCCCAGCCCTTAGGATTAAGGATGCCCAGGCCTGGAGCGCCCCAGCCTTTAGGCTTTGGGAACCCCAGGCCTGGGGCGCCCCAGCCCTTAGGATTAGGGATGCCCAGGCCTGGGGCGCCCCAGCCCTTAGGCTTAGGGATCCCCAGGCCTGGGGCGCCCCAGCCCTTAGTTTTAGGGAGCCCCAGGCCTGGGTCGCCCCAGCCCTTAGGCTTTGGGAGCCCCAAGCCTGGGGTGCCCCAGCCCTTAGGCTTTGGGAGCCCCAGGCCTGGAGAACCCCAGCCCTTGGGCTTAGAGATCCCCAGGCTTGGGGCGCCCCAGCAATTAGGCTTTGGGAGCCCCAAGCCTGGGGTGCCTCAGCCCTTAGGCTTTGGAAGCCCCAGGTCTGGGGCGCCCCAGCCCTAACGCTTAGGGAGCCCCAGACCTGGGGCGCCCCAGCCCTTAGGCTTAGGGAGCCCCTGGCCTGGGGTTCCCTAGCCCTTTGGCTGGGGAGCCCCAGGCCTGTGTCGCCCTAGTCCTTAGATTTTGGGAGCCCGAGCCCGGGTCGCCCCAGACCTTAGTCTGTGGGAGCCCCAGACCTGGTGCGCCCCAGCCCTTAGGCTTTGGGAGGCCCAGGCCTGGGACGCCCCTGACCATAGGTTTTGGGAGCCCCAGGCCTGCGGCGCCCCAACCCTTAGGCTTTGGAACCCCAGGCATGGGGCGCCCCAGCCCTTAAGCTTTGGGAGGCCCCGGCCTCTTGCACCCAGCCCTTAGACTTAGGGAGAACCAGGGCTGGGACGCCCCAGCCCTTATGCTTAGGGAGCCTCAGGCCTGGGGCACCCCAGCCCTTAGGCTTTGGGAGCCCCAGACCTGGGGCGCCCCAGCCCGTAGGCTTTGGGAGCGCCAGGCCTGTGGCGCCCCAGGCCTTAGGATTTGGGAGCCCCAGGCCTGCGGCGTGCCAACCCTTAAGCTTTTGGAGCCCCAGGCCTAGGGCGTCCCAACCCTTAGGCTTAGGGAGCCCCAGGCCTGGGGAGCCCCAGCCCTTAGTCTTTGAGAACCCCAGTCCTGGAGCGCCCCAGGCCTTAAGCTTTGGGAGCTCCAGGCCTGTGGCGCCCCAGCCCTTTGGATTTGGGAGCCCCAGGCCTGTGGCGCGCCAACCCTTAAGCTTATGGAGCCCCAGGCCTGGGGCGCCCCAGCCCTTAGGCTTAGGAAGCCCCAGGCCTGGGGCGCCCCAGCCATTAGGCTTTGGGAGCCCCAGGCCAGGGACGCCCAAGCCCATAGGTTTTGGGAGTGCCAGGCCTGGGGCGCCCCAGCCCTTAGGCTTAGGGAACCCCAGGCCTGTGGCGCTCCAGCCCTTAGGCTGTGCCTGGGTCTCCCCAGCCCTTAGGTTTTGGGAGCCCCAGGCCTGGGGCGCCCCCACCCTTAGGCTTAGGGAGCCCCAGGCCTGGGGCGCGCCAGCTCTGCGGCTTAGGGTGCCCCAGGCCTGGGTCGCCTCAGCCCTTAGACTTTGGGCGCCCCAGGCCTGTGTGCCCCAGCCCTTAGGCTTAGGGAGCCCCAGGCCCGTCGCCCCAGCCCTTTGGCTTTGGGAGCCGCAAGCCTGGGGCGCCCCAGCCCTTAGGCTTAGGGAGCCTTAGGCCTGAGGCGCCCCAACCTTTAGGCTTTGGGAGCTCCAGGCCTGGGGCGCCCCAGTCCTTAGGATTTGGGAGCCCCAGGCCGGGGGCGCCCGAGTCCTTACGCTTAGGGAACCCCAGGCCAGGGTCGCCCATGCCCTTAGGCTTAGAGAGCCCCCGACCTGGGGTGCCCCAGCAATTAGGCTTAGGGAACCCCAGGCCTGGGTCGCCCCAGCCCTTAGTCTTTGGGAGCCCCTAGCCTGGGGCGCCCCAGCCTTTAGGCTTTGGGAGCCCCAGACCTGGGGCGCCCCAGCCCTTAGGCTTAGAGATCCCCAGACCTGGGGCGCCCCAGCAAGTAGGCTTAGGGAGCGCCAGGCCAGGGTCGCCCCGGCCCTTAGGCTTAGGGAGCCCCAGGCCTGGGGCGCCCCAGCATTTAGGCTTAGGGAGCCCCAGGCCATGTTAGCCCCAGCTCTTAGACTTTGGGATCCCCAGGCCTGGGGCGCCCCACCCTTGGCCTTAGGGAGCCCCAGGCCTGGGACGCCTCAGTCCTTCGGCTTTGGGAGCCCCAGGACTGGGGTGCCCCAGGTCTTGGGCTTATAGAGCCCTAGGCCTGGGGAACCCCAGCACTTAGGCTTTGGGAGCCCAGGGCCTAGGACGCCCCAGCCCTTTGCCTTAAGAAGCTCAAAGCCTGGGGCGCCCCCACACTTAGGCTTAGGGAGCCCCTGGTCTGGGGCGCCCAAACCGTTAGGTTTAGAGAGGCCAAGCCTGAGGCGCCCCAGCCCTTAGGTTTAGATAACCCCAGACCTGGGTCGCCCCAGCCCTTAGGCTTAGGGATCCCCAGGCCTGGGGCGCCCCAGCCCTTAGGCTTAGGGAGCCCCAGGCCTGGTGATCCCCAGCTATTAGACTTTGGGAACCCCAGGCCTGGGACGCCCAGCCCTTAGGCTTTGGGAGACCCAGGCATGGGGCTCCCCAGCCCTTAGGCTTTGGGTGCGCCAGGTCTAGGGTGTCCCAGCCCTTAGGCTTAGGGTACCCCAGGCCTGGTGATCCCCAGCTCTTAGACTTAGGAAGCCCCTGGCCTGGGGCTCACCAGTCCAAGGCTTTAGGAGCCCCAGGCCTGTGGCGCCCCAACCCTTAGCCTTAGGGAGCCACAGGCCTGGGGCACCCAGCCCTTAGGCTTTGGGAGACCCAGGCTTGGGTCGCCCCAGCTCTTAGTCTTGGGTGCCCCTGAACTTGGGCGCCCCTGCCCTTTTGCTTAGGGAGCCCCAGGCTTGGGGCTCCCCAGCCCTTAGACTTAAGAAGCCCAAGGCCTGGGACGCCCAAGCCCTTAGGCTTTGATAGCCCCCGGTCTTGGGAGCCCCAGCCCTTAGGCTTAGTTAGCCCCAGGAATGGGTCGGCCTAGCCCTTAGACTTTGGGAGGCCGAGGTCGGGTCACCCCAGCCCTTAGTCTTTGGGAGCCCCGACCTGGGGCGCCCCAGCCCTTAGACTTTGGGAGCTCCAGGCCTGGGGCGCCTCAGCGTTTAGGCTTTGGGAGCCCCAGGCCTGGGACGCCCCAGCCCTTAGGCTTTGTTACACCAGGCATGGGGCGCCCCAGCCCTTAGGCTTTGGGAGCCCTAGGTCTGGGGCGCCCCAGCCCTTAGCCTTAGGGAGCCCTAGGCCTCGGGCGCCCCAGCCCTTAGGCTTAGGGTGCCCCAGGCCTGGGACGCCTCAGCGCTTGGGCTTTTGGAGCCCCAGGCCTGGGGCGCCCCAGCCCTTAGGCTTTGGGTGTCCCTGGCCTGGTGAGCCCCAGCTCTTAGACTTAGGGAGCCCCTGGCCTGAGTCACCCCAGCACTTAGGCATAGGGAGCCCCAGGCCTGGGGCGCCCCAGCCCTTAGACTTATAGTGCCCCAGACATGCGGGGCCCCAACAATTAGGCTTAGGGATTCCCAACCTGGGGCGCCCCAGCCATTAGACTTAGGGAGCCCCAGGCCTGGGGCGCACCAGCCCTTAGGCTTTGGGAGCCCCAGGCCTGGGACGCCCCCGCCCTTACGCTTTGGGAGCCCCTGGCCTGGGGCGCCCCAGCCCTTGGGCTTTGGTAGCCCCTGGCCTGTGGGGACCCAGCCCTTAGGCTTTGGGAGCCCCAGGCCGGGGGCGCCCAAGCCCTTAGGCTTTGGGAGCCCCAGGCCAGGGTCGCCCAAGCCTTAGGCTTAGAGAGCCCCAGACCGGGGGTGCCCCAGTAATTAGGCTTTGGGAGCCCCAGGACTGGGTCGCCCCAGCCCTTAGGCTTAGAGAGCCCCAGACTTGGGGCACCCCAGCAATTAGGCTTAGGGAGCCCCAGGCCTAGGGCACCCCAGCCCTTAGGATTAGGGATGCCCAGGCCTGGGGCGCCCCAGCCCTTAGGTTTAGGGATCCCCAGGCCTGGGGCCCCCCAGCCCTTAATTTTAGGGAGCCCCAGGCCTGGGTCGCCCCAGCCCTTAGGTTTTGGGAGCCCCAAGCCTGGGGTGCCCCAGCCCTTAGGCTTTAGGAGCCCCAGGCCTGGAGAACCCCATCCCTTGCGCTTAGAGATCCCCAGGCCTGGGGCGCCCCAGCCCTTAGGATTTGGGAGCCCCAGGCCTGCGGCGCGCCAACCCTTAAGCTTTTGGAGCCCCAGGCCTGGGGCGCCCCAGCCCTTAGGCCTAGGGAGCCCCAGGCCTAGGGCGCCCCAGCCATTAGGCTTTGGGAGCCCCAGGCCAGGGACGCCCAAGCCCATAGGTTTTGGGAGCACCAGGCCTGGGGCGCCCCCACCATTCGGCGTAGGGAGCCCCAGGCCTGGTGAGCCGCAGCTCTTTGACTTAGGGAGACCCAGGCCAGGGTCGCCCCAACCCTTAGGCTTAGAAAGCCCCAGACCTGGGTCGCCCCAGCAATTAGGCTTAGGGAGCCCCAGGCCTGGGGTGCCCCAGCCCTTAGGATTAGGGATGCCCAGGCCTGGGGTGCCCCAGCCCTTAGGCTTTGGGAACCCCATTCCTGGGGCGCCCCAGCGCTTAGGCTTAAGGAACCCCAGGCCTGTGGCGCTAAAGCCCTTAGGCTGAGGAAGACCCAGGCCTGGGTCTCCCCAGCCCTTAGGTTTTGGGAGCCCCAGGCCTGGCGCGCCCCCACCCTTAGGCTTAGGGAGCCCCAGGCCTAGGGTGCCCCAGCTCTGCGGCTTAGGGTGCCCCAGGCCTGGGTCGCCCTAGCCCTTAGACTTTGGGAGGCCGAGGTCGGGTCACCCCAGCCCTTAGTCTTTGGGAGCCCCGACCTGGGGCGCCCCAGCCCTTAGACTTTGGGAGCTCCAGGCCTGGGGCGCCTCAGCGATAAGGCTTTGGGAGCCCCAGGCCTGGGACGCACCAGCACATAGGTTTTGGGAGCCCCAGGCTTGCGGCGCCCCAGCCCTTAGGCTTTGTTACACCAGGCATGGGGCGCCCCAGCCCTTAGCCTTAGGGAGCCCTAGGCCTCGGGCGCCCCAGCCCTTAGGCTTAGGGTGCCCCAGGCCTGGGACGCCTCAGCGCTTGGGCTTTTGGAGCCCCAGGCCTGGGGCGCCCCAGCCCTTAGGCTTTGGGAGTCCCTGGCCTGGTGAGCCCCAGCTCTTAGACTTAGGGAGCCCCTGGCCTGAGTCACCCCAGCACTTAGGCATAGGGAGCCCCAGGCCTGGGGCGCCCCAGCCCTTAGACTTATAGTGCCCTAGACATGCGGGGCCCCAGCAATTAGGCTAAGGAATTCCCAACCTGGGGCGCCCCAGCCATTAGACTTAGGGAGCCCCAGGCCTGGGGCGCACCAGCCCTTAGGCTTTGGGAGCCCCAGGCCTGGGACGCCCCCGCCCTTACGCTTTGGGAGCCCCTGGCCTGGGGCGCCCCAGCCCTTGGGCTTTGGTAGCCCCTGGCCTGTGGGGACCCAGCCCTTAGGCTTTGGGAGCCCCAGGCCGGGGGCTCCCCAGCCCTTAGGCTTAGGGAGCCCCAGGCCAGGGTCGCCCAAGCCTTAGGCTTAGAGAGCCCCAGACCGGGGGTGCCCCAGCAATTAGGCTTTGAGAGCCCCAGGCCTGGGTCGCCCCAGCCCTTAGGCTTAGAGGGCCCCAGACTTGGGGCACCCCAGCAATTAGGCTTAGGGAGCCCCAGGCCTGGGGCACCCCAGCCCTTAGGATTAGGGATGCCCAGGCCTGGGGCGCCCCAGCCCTTAGGTTTAGGGATCCCCAGGCCTGGGGCCCCCCAGCCCTTAATTTTAGGGAGCCCCAGGCCTGGGTCGCCCCATCCCTTAGGTTTTGGGAGCCCCAAGCCTGGGGTGCCCCAGCCCTTAGGCTTTAGGAACCCCAGGCCTGGAGAACCCCAGCCCTTGCGCTTAGAGATCCCCAGGCCTGGGGCGCCCCAGCCCTTAGGATTTGGGAGCCCCAGGCCTGCGGCGCGCCAACCCTTAAGCTTTTGGAGCCCCAGGCCTGGGGCGCCCCAGCCCTTAGGCTTAGGGAGCCCCAGGCCTGGGGCGCCCCAGCCATTAGGCTTTGGGAGCCCCAGGCCAGGGACGCCCAAGCCCATAGGTTTTGGGAGCACCAGGCCTGGGGCGCCCCCACCATTCGGCGTAGGGAGCCCCAGGCCTGGTGAGCCGCAGCTCTTTGACTTAGGGAGACCCAGGCCAGGGTCGCCCCAACCCTTAGGCTTAGAAAGCCCCAGACCTGGGTCGCCCCAGCAATTAGGCTTAGGGAGCCCCAGGCCTGGGGTGCCCCAGCCCTTAGGATTAGGGATGCCCAGGCCTGGGGTGCCCCAGCCCTTAGGCTTTGGGAACCCCAGTCTTGGGGCGCCCCAGCGCTTAGGCTTAGGGAACCCCAGGCCTGTGGCGCTAAAGCCCTTAGGCTGAGGGAGACCCAGGCCAGGGTCTCCCCAGCCCTTAGGTTTTGGGAGCCCCAGGCCTGGCGCGCCCCCACCCTTAGGCTTAGGGAGCCCCAGGCCTAAGGTGCCCCAGCTCTGCAGCTTAGGGTGCCCCAGGCCTGGGTCGCCCCAGCCCTTAGACTTTGGGAGCCCCAGGCCTGGGGCTCCCCATCCCTTAGGCTTTTGGAGCCCCAGGACAGGGAACCCCGCCCTTAGGCTTAGGGAGCCCCAGGCTAGGGTCTACCCAACTATTAGGCTTAGAGAGCCCCAGACCTGGGGCGCCCCAGCAATTAGGCTTAGGGAGCCCCATGACTGGGGCGCCCCAGCCCTTAGGATTAGGGATGCCCAGGCCTGGGGCGCCCAAGCCCTTAGGCTTAGGGAGACCCAGGCCTGTGTCGCCCCACTCCTTAGGCTTAGGGAGCCCAAGGCCCGTCGCCCCAGCCCTTTGGCTTTGGGAGCCGCAAGCCTGGGGCGCCGCAGCCCTTAGGCTTAGGGAGCCCTAGGCCTGAGGCGCCCCAGCCTTTAGGCTTTGGGAGCTCCAGGCCTGGGGCGCCCCAGCACTTAGGCTTAGGGAGCCCCAGGCCTGAGGCGCCCCAGCCTTTAGGCTTTGGGAGCCCCTGGCCAGGGGCGCCCCAGTCCTTAGGCTTTGGGAGCCCCAGGTCGGGGGCGCCCGAGTCCTTAGGCTTAGGGAACCCCAGGCCAGGGTCGCCCAAGCCCTTAGGCTTAGAGAGCCCCAGACCTGGGGTGCCCCAGCAATTAGGCTTAGGGAGCCCCAGGCCTGGGTCGCCCCAGCCCTTAGTCTTTGGGAGCCCCTAGCCTGGGGCGCCCCAGCCTTTAGGCTTTGGGAGTCCCAGACCTGGGGCGCCCCAGCCCTTAGGCTTAGAGATCCCCAGACCTGGGGCACCCAAGCAAGTAGGCTTAGGGAGCGCCAGGCAAGGTTAGCCCCAGCTCTTAGACTTTGGGAGCCCCAGGCCTGGGGCGCCCCACCCATGGCCTTAGGGAGCCCCAGGCCTGGGACGCCTCAGTCCTTTGGCTTTGGGAGCCCCAGGACTGGGGTGCCCCAGCCCTTGGGCTTACAAAGCCCTAGGCCTGGGGCACCCCAGCACTTAGGCTTTGGGAGCCCAGGGCCTGGGACGCCCCAGCCCTTCGGCTTAGGGAGCTCCAAGCCTGGGGCGCCCCCACACTTAGGCTTAGGGAGCCCCTGGTCGGGGGCACCCAAACCCTTAGGCTTAGAGTGACCCAGGCCTGAGGCACCCCATCCCTTAGGCTTAGATAGCCCCAGACCTGGGTCGCCCCAGCCCTTAGGCTTAGGGATCCCCAGGCCTGGGGCGCCCCAGCCCTTAGGCTTAGGGAGCCCCAGGCCTGGTGATCCCCAGCTATTAGACTTTGGGAACCCCAGGCCTGGGACGCCCAGCCCTTAGGCTTTGGGATAACCAGGCCTGGGGCTCCCCAGCCCTTAGGCTTTGGGTGCGCCAGGTCTAGGGTGCCCCAGCCCTTAGGCTTTGGGAGCCCCAGGCCTGGTGATCCCCAGCTCTTAGACTTAGGGAGCCGCTGGCCTGGGGATCCCCAGCCCTTAGGCTTTGGGAGCCCCAGGCCTGTGGCGCCCCAACCCTTAGCCTTAGGGAGCCACAGGCCTGGGGCACCCAGCCCTTAGGCTTTGGGAGACCCAGGCTTGGGTCGCCCCAGCTCTTAGTCTTGGGCGCCCCTGAACTTGGGCGCCCCAGCCCTTAGACTTAAGAAGCCCAAGGCCTGGGACGCCCCAGCCCTTAGGCTTTGATAGCCCCAGGTCTTGGGAGCCCCAGCCCTTAGGCTTAGTTTGCCCCAGGCCTGGGTCGCCCTAGCCCATAGATTTTGGGAGGCCGAGGTCGGGGCACCCCAGCTCTTAGTCTTTGGGAGCCCCGATCTGGGGCGCCCCAGCCCTTAGACTTTGGGAACTCCAGGCCTGGGGCGCCTCAGCACTTAGGCTTTGGGAGCCGATGCCTGGGACGCACCAGCCCATAGGTTTTGGGAGCCCCAGGCCTACGGCTCCCCAGCCCTTAGGCTTTGGAACACCAGGCATGGGGCGCCCCAGCCCTTAGGCTTTGGGAGCCCTAGGTCTGGGGCGCCCCAGCCCTTAGCCTTAGGGAGCCCTAGGCCTCGGGTGGCCCAGCCCTTAGGCTTAGGGTTGCCCCAGGCCTGGGACGCCTCAGTGCTTGGGCTTTTGGAGCCCCAGGCCTGGGGCGCCCCAGCCCTTAGGCTTTGGGAGTCCCTGGCCTGGTGAGCCCCAGCTCTTAGACTTAGGGAGCCCCTGGCCTGAGTCACCCCAGCACTTAGGCATAGGGAGCCCCAGGCCTGGGGCGTCCTAGCCCTTAGACTTATAGTGCCCCAGACATGCGGGGCCCCAGCAATTAGGCTTAGGGATTCCCAACCTGGGGCGCCCCAGCCATTAGACTTAGGGAGCCCCAGGCCTGGGGCGCACCAGCCCTTAGGCTTTGGGAGCCCCAGGCCTGGGACGCCCCCGCCCTTACGCTTTGGGAGCCCCTGGCCTGGGACGCCCCAGCCCTTGGGCTTTGGTAGCCCCTGGCCTGTGGGGACCCAGCCCTTAGGCTTTTGGAGCCCCAGGCCGGGGGCGCCCCAGCCCTTAGGCTTAGGGAGCCCCAGGCCAGGGTCGCCCAAGCCTTAGGCTTAGAGAGCCCCAGACCGGGGGAGCCCCAGCAATTAGGCTTTGGGAGCCCCAGGCCTGGGTCGCTCCAGCCATTAGGCTTAGAGAGCCCCAGACTTGGGGCACCCCAGCAATTAGGCTTAGGGAGCCCCAGGCCTGGGGCACCCCAGCCCTTAAGATTAGGGATGCCCAGGCCTGGGGCGCCCCAGCCCTTAGGTTTAGGGATCCCCAGGCCTGGGGCCCCCCAGCCCTTAGTTTTAGGGAGCCCCAGGCCTGGGTCGCCCCAGCCCTTAGGTTTTGGGAGCCCCAAGCCTGGGGTGCCCCAGCCCATAGGCTTTAGGAACCCCAGGCCTGGAGAACCCCAGCCCTTGCGCTTAGAGATCCCCAGGCCTGGGGCGCCCCAGCCCTTAGGCTTTGGGAGCCCCAGGCCAGGGACGCCCAAGCCCATAGGTTTTGGGAGCACCAGGCCTGGGGTGCCCCCACCATTCGGCGTAGGGAGCCCCAGGCCTGGTGAGCCGCAGCTCTTTGACTTAGGGAGACCCAGGCCAGGGTCGCCCCAACCCTTAGGCTTAGAAAGCCCCAGACCTGGGTCGCCCCAGCAATTAGGCTTAGGGAGCCCCAGGCCTGGGGTGCCCCAGCCCTTAGGATTAGGGATGCCCAGGCCTGGGGCGCCCCAGCCCTTAGGCTTTGGGAACCCCAGTCCTGGGGCGCCCCAGCGCTTAGGCTTAGGGAACCCTAGGCCTGTGGCACTAAAGCCCTTAGGCTGAGGGAGACCCAGGCCTGGGTCTCCCCAGCCCTTAGGTTTTGGGAGCCCCAGGCCTGGGGCGCCCCCACCCTTAGGCTTAGGGAGCCCCAGGCCTGGGGTGCCCCAGCTCTGCGGCTTAGGGTGCCCCAGGCCTGGGTCGCCCCAGCCCTTACACTTTGGGAGCCCCAGGCCTGGGGCTCCCCAGCCCTTAGGCTTTTGGAGCCCCAGGACAGGGAACCCCGCCCATAGGCTTAGGGAGCCCCAGGCTAGGGTCTACCCAACTATTAGGCTTAGAGAGCCCCAGAACTGGGGCGCCCCAGCAATTAGGCTTAGGGAGCCCCATGACTGGGGCGCCCCAGCCCTTAGGATTAGGGATGCCCATGCCTGGGGCGCCCAAGCCCTTAGGCTTTGGGAACCCCAGTCCTGGGGCGCCCCAGTCCTTAGGCTTAGGGAGCCCCAGGCCTGTGTCGCCCTACTCCTTAGGCTTAGGGAGCCCCAGGCCCGTCGCCCCAGCCCTTTGGCTTTGGGAGCCGCAAGCCTGGGGCGCCCCAGCCCTTAGGCTTAGGGAGCCCTAGGCCTGAGGCGCCCCAGCCTTTAGGCTTTGGGAGCCCCTGGCCTGGGGCGCCCCAGTCCTTAGGCTTTGGGAGCCCCAGGCCTACGGCGCCCCAGCCCTTAGGCTTTGGAACACCAGGCATGGGGCGCCCCAGCCCTTAGGCTTTGGGAGCCCTAGGTCTGGGGCGCCCCAGCCCTTAGCCTTAGGGAGCCCTAGGCCTCGGGTGGCCTAGCCCTTAGGCTTAGGGTGCCCCAGGCCTGGGACGCCTCAGCGCTTGGGCTTTTGGAGCCCCAGGCCTGGGGCGCCCCAGCCCTTAGGCTTTGGGAGTCCCTGGCCTGGTGAGCCCCAGCTCTTAGACTTAGGGAGCCCCTGGGGTGAGTCAACCCAGCACTTAGGCTTAGGGAGCCCCAGGCCTGGGGCGCCCCAGCCTTTAGACTTATAGAGCCCCAGGCATGCGGCGCCCCAGCAATTAGGCTTAGGGATTCCCAACTTGGGGGGCCCCAGCCATTAGACTTAGGGAGCCCCAGGCCTGGGGCGCCCCAGCCCTTAGGCTTTGGGAGCCCCAGGCCTGGGACTCCTCATTCCTTGGGCTTTGGGAGCCCCAGGCCTGGGGCGACCCAGCCCTTAGGCTTAGACAGCCCCAGGCCTGGGGCGCCCCAGCCCTTGGGCTTAGACAGCCCCAGGCCTGGGGTGCCCCAGCCCTTAGGCTTTGGGATCCCCAGGCCTGGGGCGCCCCCGCCCTTACGCTTTGGGAGCCCCTGGCCTGGGGCGCCCCATCCCTTGGGCTTTGGGAGCCCCTGGCCTAGGGGGACCCAGCCCTTAGGCTTTGGGAGCCCCAGGCCGGGGGCGCCCCAGCCCTTAGGCTTAGGGAGCCCCAGGCCAGGGTCGCCCAAGCCTTAGGCTTAGAGAGCCCCAGAACGGGGCTGCCCCAGCAATTAGGCTTTGGGAGCCCCAGGCCTGGGTCGCCCCAGCCCTTAGGCTTAGAGAGCCCCAGACTTGGGGCACCCCAGCAATTAGGCTTAGGGAGCCCCAGGGCTGGGGCGCCCCAGCCCTTAGGATTAGGGATGCCCAGGCCTGGGGCGCCACAGCCCTTAGGCTTAGGGATCCCCAGGCTTGGGGCCCCCCAGCCCTTAGTTTTAGGGAGCCCCAGGCCTGGGTCGCCCCAGCCATTAGGCTTTGGGAACCCCAAGCCTGGGTGCCCCAGCCCTTAGGCTTTAGGAGCCCCAGGCCTGGAGATCCCCAGCCGTTGCGCTTAGAGGTCCCCAGGCCTGGGGTGCCCCAGCCCTTAGGCTTTGGGAGCCCCAGGCATGGAGAACCCCAGCCCTTGGACTTACAGATCCCCAGGCTGGGGCGCCCCAGCAATTACGCTTTGGGAGCCCCAAGCCTGGGGTGCCCCAGCCCTTAGGATTTGGGAGCCCCAGGTCTGGGGCGCCCCAGCCCTAACGCTTAGGGAGCCCCAGACCTGGGGCGCCCCAGCCCTTAGTCTTTGGGAGCCCCAGACCTGGTGCGCCCCAGCCTATAGGCTTTGGGAGCCCCAGGCCTGGGGCGCCTCAGCCCTTAGGCTTTGGGAGACCCAGGCTTGGGACGCCCCTGACCATAGGTCTTAGGAGCTCCAGGCTTGCGGCACCCCAACCCTTAGGCTTTGGAACCCCAGGCATGGGGCGCCCCAGCCCTTAAGCTTTGGGAGGCCCCGGCCTCTTGCACCCAGCCCTTAGACTTAGGGAGAACCAGGGCTGGGACGCCCCAGCCCTTATGCTTAGGGAGCCTCAGGCCTGGGGCGCCCCAGCCCTTAGGCTTTGGGAGCGCCAGGCCTGTGGCGCCCCAGGCCTTAGGATTTGGGAGCCCCAGGCCTGCGGCGCGCCAACCCTTAAGCATTTGGAGCCCCAGGCCTGGGGCGCCCCAGCCCTTAGGCTTTGGGAACCCAAGTCCTGGGGCGCCCCAGGGTTAGGCTTTGGGAGCGCCAGGCATGTGGCGCCCCAGCCCTTAGGATTTGGGAGCCCCAGGCCTGCGGCGCCCCAGCCATTAGGCTTTGGGAGCCCCAGGCCTGGGGCGCCCCAGCCATTAGGCTTTGGGAGCCCCAGGCCAGGGACACCCAAGCCCATAGGTTTTGGGAGCACCAGGCCTGGGGCGCCCCCGCCATTCGGCGTAGGGAGCTCCAGGCCTGGTGAGCCGCAGCTCTTTGACTTAGGGAGACCCAGGCCAGGGTCGTCCCAGTCCTTAGGTTTATTGAGCCCCAGACCTGGGGCGCCCCAGCAATTAGGCTTAGGGAGCCCCAGGCCTGGGTCGCCCCAACCCTTAGGCTTAGAAACCCCAGACCTGGGTCGCCCCAGCAATTAGGCTTAGGGAGCCGCAGGCCTGGGGTGCCCCAGCCCTTAGGATTAGGGATGCCCAGGCCTGGGGCGCCTCAGTCCTTAGGCTTTGGGAACCCCAGTCCTGGGGCGCCCCAGCCCTTAGGCTTAGGGAACCCCAGGCCTGTGGCGCTCCAGCCCTTAGGCTGAGGGAGACCCAGGCCTGTGTCTCCCCAGCCCTTAGGTTTTGGGAGCCCCAGGCCTGGGGCGCCCCCACCCTTAGGCTTAGGGAGCCCCAGGCCTGGGGTGCCCCAGCTCTGCGGCTTAGGGTGCCCCAGGCCTGGGTCGCCCCAGCCCTTAGACTTTGAGAGCCCCAGGCCTGGGGCGCCCCAGCCCTTAGGCTTTGGGAGCCCCAGGACAGGGAATCCCGCCCTTAGGCTTAGGGAGCCCCAGGCTAGGGTCTACCCAGCCATTAGGCTTAGAGAGCCCCAGGCCTGGGGCGCCCCAACAATTAGGCTTAGGGAGCCCCATGACCGGGGCGCCCCAGCCCTTAGGATTAGGGATGCCCAGGCCTGGGGCGCCCCAGCCCTTAGGCTTTGGGAACCCTAGTCCTGGGGCGCACCAGTCCTTAGGCTTAGGGAGCCCCAGGCCTGTGTCGCCCCATCCCTTAGGCTTAGGGAGCCCGAGGCCCGTCGCCCCAGCCCTTTGGCTTTGGGAGCCGCAAGCCTGGGGCGCCCCAGCCCTTAGGCTTAGGGAGCCCTAGGCCTGAGGCGCCCCAGCCTTTAGGCTTTGGGAGCTCCAGGCCTGGGGCGCCCCAGCACTTAGGCTTAGGGAGCCCCAGGCCTGAGGCGCCCCAGCCTTTAGGCTTTGGGAGCCCCTGGCCTGGGGCGCCCCAGTCCTTAGGCTTTGGGAGCCCCAGGCCAGGGGCGCCCGAGTCCTTAGGCTTAGGGAACCCCAGGCCAGGGTCGCCCAAGCCCTTAGACTTAGAGAGCCCCAGACCTGGGTCGCCCCAGCCCTTAATCTTTGGGAGCCCCTAGCCTGGGGCGCCCCAGCCTTTAGGCTTTGGGAGCCCCAGACCTGGGGCGCCCCAGCCCTTAGGCTTAGAGATCCCCAGACCTGGGGCGCCCCAGCAAGTAGGCTTAGGGAGCGCCAGGCCAGGGTCGCCCCGGCCCTTAGGCTTAGGGAGCCCCAGGCCTGGGGCGCCCCAGCATTTAGGCTTAGGGAGCCCCAGGCCAGGTTAGCCCCAGCTCTTAGACTTTGGGAGCCCCAGGCCTGAGGCGCCCCACCCATGGCCTTAGGGAGCCCCAGGCCTGGGACGCCTCAGTCCTTTGGCTTTGGGAGCCCCAGGACTGGGGTGCCCCAGCTCTTGGGCTTACAGAGCCCTAGGCCTGGGGCACCCCAGCACTTAGGCTTTGGGAGCCCATGGCCTGGGACGCCCCAGCCCTTCGGCTTAGGGAGCTCCAAGCCTGGGGCGCCCCCACACTTAGGCTTAGGGAGCCCCTGGTCTGGGGCGCCCAAACGCTTAGGCTTAGAGAGCCCCAGGCCTGAGGCGCCCCATCCCTTAGGCTTAGATAGCCCCAGACCTGGGTCGCCCCAGCCCTTAGGCTTAGGGATCCCCAGGCCTGGGGCGCCCCAGCCCTTAGGCTTAGGGAGCCCCAGGCCTGGTGATCCCCAGCTATTAGACTTTGGGAACCCCAGGCCTAGGACGCCCAGCCCTTAGGCTATGGGAGAACCAGGCCTGGGGCTCCCCAGCCCTTAGGCTTTGGGTGCGCCAGGTCTAGGGTGCCCCAGCCCTTAGGCTTTGGGAGCCCCAGGCCTGGTGATCCCCAGCTCTTAGACTTAGGGAGCCGCTGGCCTGGGGATCCCCAGCCCTTAGGCTTTGGGAGCCCCAGGCCTGTGGCGCCCCAACCCTTAGCCTTGGGGAGCCACAGGCCTGGGGCACCCAGCCCTTAGGCTTTGGGAGACCCAGGCTTGGGTCGCCCCAGCTCTTAGTCTTGGGCGCCCCTGAACTTGGGCGCCCCTGCCCTTAGGCTTAGGGAGCCCCAGGTCTGGGGCTCCCCAGCCCTTAGACTTAAGAAGCCCAAGGCCTGGGACGCCCCAGCCCTTAGGCTTTGAGAGCCCCAGTTCTTGGGAGCCCCAGCCCTTAGGCTTAGTTAGCCCCAGGCCTGGGTCGCCCTAGCCCATAGATTTTGGGAGGCCGAGGTCGGGGCACCCCAGCCCTTAGTCTTTGGGAGCCCCGATCTGGGGCGCCCCAGCCCATAGATTTTGGGAGCTCCAGGCCTGGGGCGCCTCAGCGCTTAGGCTTTGGGAGCCGATGCCTGGGACGCACCAGCCCATAGGTTTTGGGAGCCCCAGGCCTATGGCGCCCCAGCCCTTAGGCTTTGGAACCCCAGGCATGGGGCGCCCCAGCCCTTAGGCTTTGGGAGCCCTAGGTCTGGGGCGCCCCAGCCCTTAGCCTTAGGGAGCCCTAGGCCTCGGGTGGCCCAGCCCTTAGGCTTAGGGTACCCCAGGCCTGGGACGCCTCAGCGCTTGGGCTTTTGGAGCCCCAGGCCTGGGGCACCCCAGCCCTTAGGCTTTGGGAGTCCCTGGCCTGGTGAGCCCCAGCTCTTAGACTTAGGGAGCCCCTGGCCTGAGGTGCCCCAGCACTTAGGCTTAGGGAGCCCCAGGCCTGGGGCGCCCCAGTCCTTAGACTTATAGAGCCCCAGACATGCGGCGCCCCAGCAATTAGGCTTAGGGATTCCCAACTTGGGGCGCCCCAGCCATTAGACTTAGGGAGCCCCAGGCCTGGGGCGTCCCAGCCCTTAGGCTTTGGGAGCCCCAGGCCTGGGACTCCTCATTCCTTGGGCTTTGGGAGCCCCAGGCCTGGGGCGCCCCAGCCCTTAGGCTTAGACAGCCCCAGGCCTGGGGCACCCCAGCCCTTGGGCTTAGACAGCCCCAGGCCTGGGGTGCCCCAGCCCTTAGGCTTAGACAGCCCCAGGCCTGGGGCACCCCAGCCCTTAGGCTTAGACAGCCCCAGGCCTGGGGCACCCCAGCCCTTGGACTTAGACAGCCCCAGGCCTGGGGTGCCCCAGCCCTTAGGCTTTGGGATCCCCAGGCCTGGGGCGCCCCCGCCCTTACGCTTTGGGAGCCCCTGGCCTGGGGCGTCCCATCCCTTGGGCTTTGGGAGCCCCTGGCCTAGGGGGACCCAGCCCTTAGGCTTTGGGAGCCCCAGGCCGGGGGCGCCCCAGCCCTTAGGCTTAGGGAGCCCCAGGCCAGGGTCGCCCAAGCCTTAGGCTTAGAGAGCCCCAGACCGGGGGTG